>NC_052535.1:85960443-86115144 GCF_016699485.2 Gallus gallus
CGGGCTGTGTTTTGCAGTGGACGTTTGGCTACCCTGGAAATCACAAGGCAAGAATTATTTCTGACATGCTTATTTTAGAGCCCTCTGAGCATTTTCACTTCAAGCTCCAGAATCTGCTCTGAGCAGAAGCATCGGAGGGGTGAGTGGTGCAGAGTGGACAGAGCGATGCACTATTGCTGCTGGGTTAGCATTGTGGTTGCTCCAGAAGTATTCATTCTTCATTGCACCTGAGACTGGCTGGTTTGCAGCTGTGATATCCCGTGGAGTATTTGCAGGCAGCAGCCATGTGTCTGTGCAACGTACTTCCATTAGCCATGAGATATATTTCTGGAACTATCTGTAGAGGTTGATTCATTTCTCTGCAGAACACTATCATTCAATTCCATTATTATGATCATCCATATTACAGTAAGGCCTGAAGGTCTCAGCCAAGATCAAAGCTGAAAACTTTTACAGCAGAAGGCAGTGCCAATGATTTCAGAGGATGTTGCCTCAATATCTGTTTCACTGCTGTGCTTATAGTAAATGCTATTTCACGTTTATATACGAGCTTGGAGATTTGAATTCTGCATTTAGATCTTGCTCACAGCAGTGGTTCAGGATTATACCAGTACCACCTCCAGCTTCTAATTTATTTTTAATAGATTCTTAGATTTTAGAGCTTGAAAGGAGCCATTATATCATCTAGTCTGACCTCCTGCATCCTGCTCACTCAGGCCATAAAATTCACCCAGTTACTCCTCTGATGAGTTTTGTAGATCTTGAAATGTTCCCTCCATCTGAGGGGCAATTCTCCCCTTACCTCAGAAAGCTGCTCCAGCAGTTTGGCACCCTTACTTTAGTGGGTTTGTATCTAAATCCCAGGCAGAGTTGGTGTGGCTTTACCTTCTACCACTGCTTCCTCTGAAGTTTTCTCTAGCAGATTAGTGAGACCTTTGCTAGTAGGCATTTTCAGATTCAACTGCAAGTCACTTCACAGTATTTTTGACAAGTGAAAAGATAACAGAAGAAAAAGATGCAATATCTTGTTTTATTAACTTCCGGTGATCATTTCCTACTCTCACTGCAGTTGTCATTACTTTTGGTTCAAGTCACTGACCTGAGACATAATGTTCTGAAATTTTTGTTTGTATAAACTGGAAGCACTCCAGCTCCTGCCCAATATTACTGCTATTAACACTGTATGCTACCATAACCCTTTATCTTTGAAAATTTTCTTTCCAAGAGAGTCCAGCCATAAAGTGCATCATCCAAGTAAGTGCAGACTTTTCCCTTTCTTTTTCTGCATGGTTTGAAGGATTTCTAAGACTTGGGAAAACTACAGCTACCAATCAAAACTCACCAATATGAGATCTGATTGGCCATTTCCATTACCTTAAAATAGTCATGAAGAGACAACTGTAGTCCTCTGGGATTAAATTAAGAACAGAATGTGGGAACAGATGTGTTGGATTATTCGGCTCTGTATACTGCTCTTAAAGCAGTCAGCTGTGGTATAGAAGGAAAGAATATGAAGAATAATTCCTCAAATTCTCTTTCCATTTGAACAATTTATCGTTTGCTGATTTTCTGTGATGGAGATTGAGCCACCATATTTAATCCCCCTAAGTTCACCTCCTATATGCTCCTGTGCATATTTAACCCCATTCTGTACCAAGGAGGAGGAGGTTCCTCAATTTGAGCAATCATATGAAAGCATGCTTGTTCCTTTTTTGAGGTTTAAATCTGTCACTCGAAATATATGGTGTGCCTTCTCATTCCTCTTCCCTTAGGAGTTGCAATATTTCCTCTCTTCACTTTCTTCATAGTTTTCAGGTCTTCCTGAAAGTCTTGTAAAGTCTTCCACCTAGAGGTTAGTCTGGGGAACAAGTCCTGTTGTCATGTAGAATATCAGAGTCCAGGGACAGAACATCCAGTGACGATCATGGGTCTGCCCATGTTCAAGACTGGTGCCAATGTGATCCTCAGTCTTCCCAGGGATTACTTATTTTTTTTTATGATTAGTTAATTGAGCACTGGATAAAAATAATAGTAAGACAATAAAAAAGAAGTAACCCAAGAAGCCATACCTAGAACCCAGTGATCCCTTCCCACCATGTTTGGGTTAAAAATTTCACAGTTTCTCAAAAAGTTATAGAAAAATGGCATTGGTCTGAAAGCCCACATGAACAAGGAGAGAGTGTACTCTTGAATTCCCCCCAGAGCTATTGGACAATGCCAAGTTAGAAATTTTCACAGAAAGGCTTTCATTTTATGCAGTGTAGGCAGAATCAGAGCCCTACTTCTGAAGGTTTCATTTCTTCTGACTGATTTCACACCTCGCTTTTCCTTGTCCAATTCATTTTGTGGAGGCATGTTGTATCCTCCAACAGTCTGCAGCATGCCTCTGAAAATGTATCTCCAGCTATTATACAATCACCTACATAAATGAAAGGCTTTTATTGGCATGTGATGTAATTTCTTTCTCAAAGACAAACAATTTGTTTTACATTTGGAAGGGGAACACTGAATTCTAAATGTAATGATCATAGATGCAGCTGCCACCACCTTATGTTCCATTTCAAATGATTAATAATATTTGTCACATCCAATGTGTCATTGTGGTCTACTGCTGTTCAGCATGCACTAAATGATGGCATCCTCTTCAGGATTGGCCCGATTAACGATAGATGAATCTGTTCACTTTATTGTGAGCCCCTTAACTGAATGGCTTAGTTTAAAGAGAATAACCTTCACTAAATATTATGAATTATGCCATCATTTAAAACATGTTTTCATCCCACCTGAAGAATAGAACTTAAATATTCCTTATCAAGACCTCCCCTTGAAGATATAAATACCCACTCTTTTTTTTCCCCTCTAATTTTGACTTCGTTTTTATGCCTGGTGATGGAAGTGTCTGTCACTGCGCTGTTTTATGTTGTATGCAAATCATTTCACATTGCAGAAATTACTCCTGGTGAAAACACTTTAATATTGGTTTTTTTTTTTTTTTTTTTTTTCCCCCTATTCACCACTTGGAAGAAGGTCTTATGCAATGGAGCACAAGCTTATAACAATGAAATGGGTGTTCAGGCTATACATAGTTCCTTTGTTATGTGACCTGAGGCACTGTTTTCACAACAGTTGCTTCTCCTACCCTTTGCCCGACTGGATTAATTAGCTTGTATAGTCTTACATGACGAAGACTTTCTAATGTTAGTTGTTTGCTTAGTGCTTAGCATAAGGGTACCTCTGTCTTAGCTATTCTAATGCATAGTGTAAATAATATTAATAGTTTAACAGAAGACATCAAGGAAATCTTCACAGTTCCCCCTGTTTCCTAATTAGTATTATGCTGCTATTCCCTATGGTCAGTACTGGGAACCATATACTAATACTGATCACTCACAAAATAATAATAAAAAAAAAATTGCAGCAGTTTCAGGGTTGACTACTGAAATCAGTTACAGACCTGAATAATAGTTTTTATGCATTAAAACCTGCCCAAATATGTTGCTCCAGAAAGAAACATAGCCTCTGACAGCAAATGTTGCTCCTGGTGTATTTGCCACAGCTTGTAAAGAAATCTCTGAGAGGCTTGGTCACCTCATACTTCACAGGCCTGCAACGATAACATGAAATATAACCAATGGGACCAATAAATTATCCAGAATCAGTTTCATCCAGAAGCTCTATCTCTTTTGAGACTGTAACTCAGACTTCCTCTGCTCAGTCATTCAAACTTTAAGTAGATCCAACCTTCCTAGTCTTAAAAACAGACATGGGATATTCCTGGCATGATCTTAAAGAGTTTGGCTTTTGGACTATCTTATTGACCCTGCTCTTCCCAGTCCATCTGCAAGAATCAAAGTTCTTTTTTTAACCCTCCTGAACTGACATTGTTAATGTGATTGCCTAAACTGGAAGATTTATTCCCTTGAGTTCTTATCTTTGTAAATAAAATATCAGTAGAAACATGGAATGAAGTTGGCAATGATTACTGAGTGTTTGCCTACAGTACAGAAAACCTAAAGTTTCTTTTCTGTCTCAGCAACAGGTTTTCCATGTGGCCAATGACAAGCCATGTAACTTGGCATTTTTCCTAGCCCTGTTGCATAACATCGGATAACATTTCTCTGTCCGAGGAAATGGAGGTCACTACACTGATGTCTGTTGGTTCTTGCATGGGATACAGAGACTTAAATAATGAAATGAACACTGTTATAGAGTGTTAATGGAGAGATGACTTCAGTGAAGTTATAGGTGTGGGAAACCACCAAAAATAATAATTTTGCTGGAAGTACTTTGACACAAATCTTAAAGAAAAAAGCAGATTGGTCAGAACTGTGTAAAACATACTTAGACAAGCTCCTCAGATATCCCTGAACATTGAGAGCTTCCTACTTGATTAAAAATAATAATTAATATGTCTATTTTCAGAGAAAGGAAAGCCTTGCTTGGGCCATGTGTTATTTTTTTTCCCCCAGAGATTTGGATGACAACACTCATTGCAATCTTTTCCTTGTGGCAAACCATATTCTGTCTCTAAATGTCTAGAGGCATTGCCGAAACCCACTTTGGATTCCAGTATAATTGGTACAAATACTCAGCAATAGTAAATGTTTTCTTTAGTTAACCTATGTTAAACATGTAAGCCTATACACTGCGGAATACCATTATCTCTCAGATGCTAATGATTTTACGCTTATATTAGCCTAAGAGGGAGGGAAGTCCTCTCACTATGGTCACAGAATAATGGAATCATTACAGTTGGAAAGACCTCCAAGATCATCCTGTCCAACTCCAACCCATCCCCACCATGCCCACTGACTGTATCCCTCAGTGCCACATTTCCACAGTTCTTGAACACCTCCAGGGACAGGGATTCCACCACCTCCCAGGTCAGCCTATTTCAATGCACTACCACTCTTTTGGAGAAGAATTTTTTCCTACTATCCAACCTGATCCTCCTCTGGTGCAACTTAACTTTATTATTTAAATAATAAACACAACTTAAAAAATGAAGTGGACCGAGCATAATCAAGATTATACTTAACCAGAGCTAGCTTCTCAAATATCAGTTCTATTTTATTCATTCAACCATTCCTCCTCACATCTTATATTTGCATCTAACACATAACTGTGGCCATCCAATGACCAAGAAGAACAAGCACAAAAAAAAATGAAATTCTTGTTTTCTCACTGAAACCAACAGGTATGACTGACTATGCACATGAACCAGATGTTTAGTAAGAAAGTGTCTTTTTAATACAGTAATCTTTGAGTACACAAACTACATGTTGAGACATGATGTGTTATTCAAATATCATTAAATATTATTATACTTTTTATTTGTGAAACAGTTCCTTCCTGAAACTCATCTTTGCTCAGATAGGTTCACATTTACCTCAGAAACAGCCCACAGACTTTCTGATGAGCTTGTTTTTAGCCAGGTCTGACTCATTCAAACTTTTACAACAAAAAACAGATGAAATCAATGTAGGTTGAAATTTTCTTTAATCATAGCTGTTTGACCTTTAAACTCCGGTAGGAAGCTTGGGCTTAAGGATACCAAATACATTTCACAGAAATAGGGTATTTTTGTTGTCCTGCCCTATAAAATGAACAGTATCATGCACTGTATTTCTCAGTGTAGACCATTTTTATTTTGGAGAACAAGGGATGAAGACACATGAAATGTCTATGAATGAGAGGGAAAGTTCACAGTGATTCACCGTAACAATTTGTAGAACAACTTAAAAATAGTTGTTGAGTCACAGCTGACCTTTCAGAAAGCGTACATCCTCATCTACATTTGGTGTACTAAACCCAGAATGACACGGGCTTCATTATGTTACCCAAATCTTGCTTCAGAACTGAGGCAGTAGAAAGTATTCCACTCTGTTTGGGGCCAAGCTAAATTGATGTATCATCATTCTTTCTTTCTCCAGCTTTCAAACTCCTATATTGCCTTAGACTGGTGATTTTATTTTACTCAAGTATTTTGGAATAGCTGTTCTAGTTCAAGTCTGTTTTCAGCAGAACCAAGAGAGATTAGAATAGACCAAGAAGTCTTCAAGTGTCACTGGGTAGGAGGATCTAAATTTTAACATTTGATCTGATTCCAGCAGCCAAATAATGTGAAAACAATCTTTCCCACTTCAGGAAACTGTACTAAATACTGAGACATTAGTCCAGTTCTGGGCTCCTCAGCACAAGAAAGACAGGGAACTTCCAGAGAGACTCCAGTGGTGAGTGGGTGGTTGGAATCAATGCTATCCAGAGGTCCCTTCCAACACCTACAATTCTGCAATTTTGTGATTTGCAGTTGGAAAGGTGGAACGGGCTCGGATAAGTCTGAAGTGTGATGTGCAGGTTCTAATGGTTTTAATCGTGAGACAGACAAAGTAAGAAGCTCCTCTAAATCAAGAATCTGTCCATGCCTGTACGTGAGTTTAAAGAACCTGAACTGACATGAGGTTTCTAGAGATATCCATGTCCTTCCTAAAACCTGTCTTCCTTCGACAGCAAGTAGTACATGAGGCACATGAAGTCTTTCTGTGCTTTCTGGCTGACTCTTCATTAACTGCTCTGTATCGGGAACAGTTTGTGAAGCTTGCAGTTAGTATGTCTCAGGGAAAGATTTAAGTAACTGATTTTAAAAAATCAATAAAGATATGCTGCATGGCAAATTAAACATGTTTGTAATGAAGAACAACACAGCTGTAACAGTGGTAACTACACTACTTCATGGCATTAGACATTATCTCATCACTGGAGACAATTACTGGTCTATCAGAATTATAGTAAAAAGATTAAGTAAGAAGTAGTTGTACCAGTTAGAGTACATGAACAATCAATTTGATCACTTTGAAGGAAAGTTTTACATAGGACCAAAGATATCAGATCAGCAAGGCATGAAAGAGTTGGCTGTGATTTTTTGCTCCTGTTACAAGGCTTCTTATTGCAATTATGAGATGTCACCAGTGAACAATGATATATAAAAAAGTATTTGTCTATGCTACTTAGGGGACAGTGTTCTTTTTTTGTTCAGCCTTGTGAATTCTGTTTTCATTATTTCCTGCACTGGAGGCATTTAGAATTGTGTCAGTGCTTCCAAGCATGTAATCATTTTCACATGGACATGACCTTTCGTTATCGAAACTGCCTTTGAGTATGGAGACAGATATGCATACATTATTTATTTATTTATTCATATTTTAAACACTTAACATATTTTTTAATAAGAAAAGCACTATTGATTTCAGAAGAACATAGAAATTCAAAATTGCAGGATTTTTTTAGATGGATGAGGTCTAAGAAACAATGGTCCTGTTATAGTGCATCTTGATACTGGTCTTGCAATATGCTATATCAACGTGAACTCCAGTATCATGGGATGGATTGTCCCTGAGATCTCACTTTCAGAGATAAGCCCCTATTGCAAAATTTGCTTGATGTCATTTTATGGCAGTGCTTAAACTGGAGCACATTTACAGTAAGAAATCTATAAGTAAATGTTACTTTAACCAGAAGATTTCATCTTGCTTTAGAGCGAGCTTCATCTCACCTTTTTATATTTGTGTAAGAAACAGACCTTGAGGCTGAGCTTCTCTTCTATGCAGATAGAAGATAAATCATTCTGAGGTAGATGTCTCATACTAGTGGGAAGCAACCTCCTTTTGGAAGCCACTCTCCTGTGGAAGGCTCCAGATGACATCTTTAGCAGTAGAGCAGACAGATAGTATGAGATTGAGGCCAAATTACAGCTGGCCAGGTGAGATAAACCTTAGTCTTCCTATGTTTATTAGTACTAATTTCCAACACAGAGAGAGCAAGATAAGATATTCTTCTGCATGCTCTGTTAAGATCTCCCTCATTTTTGGTGAGAGAGCATTACTGACTGCCTTTGTTGGGTACAACAGGTTGCAGACAGGCAGCTGACTGTCAGAGAAATTATGCTGTTCATGTTCTAGCTGGATGGTGGCTACTAATTGGATGCTTGCGCAAATTACATCTTGACTGCTTGCAGCTGTGAATTTGCAATACTGCATACTTGATATGCCCATTCAATCATATTCACTCAGATTCCTGTCCAATTTTTAGTGTATATAAAATCTAAACTCCAAGCTTCCAAGAGCAAATGTGGGTGGCCTTGAGTGCTCACATCACAGTCCTGTGATATATAGAGGTTAAAATATAGTGACCTCCAGAAGATAACTCATCTCACCTGTTTTAAGAACCCATTTCTGAATAGCTTGTCTCTGTTCTGGCTGCTCAGAATTCTGCCTTTGTTATCCATTAATAGTGGCTCTCTCTTTGGTTTAACAAAATTGGATTCTAAACTTTTTTAGCAAGTGGTAAGATCCTGCTGTCCTTTACAGTGTACATTTATTTAATGTAGTTATGCCACATGGTGCAGATTATAACTTAGTCTTTTTTCTCTGTGTTCACATAAATCTGAATTTCTCCGCTGGGTGCAATCATAGGCCTCATGCATGAGGATTTAGATGCACCAAGAGAAAAAAGACTAATAAAATATCACTCTGAAGATGGAATATCTCATGTCTTTGATCTAATTTTCTCCTGTGTTCTTCCACTGACTTCAGTGTTAGATGAGTTGGACCATTAGTTATTTTTATTATACTGACAAACGCAGTGAGGTAGTGACACAACTTGGCTTTGACTGAGGCATAGGATCCCTGCAAAGATGGAGACTTCACTTAGGTAATGGATAAACCAGAGAAGGACATTGTGTATAGCTGTTTACAAAGGATTTGGCGGAAAACATTATCCCACCTATTTTAGAAGAATAGCAAAATTAATTTCACTTCAGTCTTCAGCTCAGAGCCTGGATAAACCCCTCAGGATTTAGTCTGCATTATTTTCCTTTCTTTTCTTTCTTTCTTTCTTTTTTTCCTCCTTACTAACTGAAATGTGAAGAGGGAAAATGTCACAGTCACCTTTGATCATGATGATGCTTTTGTCCTTTCAGGGCTGTGCTCCTAGGGGCCTGCTGGGCCTTTCTCAAAAGGGTAATGGTGAGGAACGCATCTACCCAGTCTCTCTGTTTTCATTCCTTCTAGCATCAGTTGCCCAAATGTTACCAGTCACTGCCATCCTTCAGGCAATCTACTATTGGTCCAAGTACAGCTGGTGTCTCTGGTGCATTAAGAACTGGCTGTTAAATTCTGTAGCCTCCTGCTCTGCACAGAAACTAAATTTGCAAAGATTCGACATATTTGATACAAGCTTTATTGTTACTACACAGAAGTTATCACACAGATGATGATTTCCATCTAAATTGTGGCACAAGTGGAATTGCTTGATCTGCCAGATCGCTTCCAAGTTTTATGGATGGCAAATGCTTTGGAAGCTCTCCCTCAGTGCATGTGTAGCATTCAGAACTTCATTTCTTATTGTGCCCATTAAGAACATGCCCAGATGAACAGATTTCAGAGAGCTGAGTATCACTTTATATTGTCTCAGGAAGTTTTGGATAAAGCAGATTGTCTCAGGAGGACTTTCTGGAAAAGAAGCCAGGCATGTGCTTATCAGGAGGGTCTGACATTATTCAGCAGGAGAAAGTCTGAGTAGTTCACCACTGCTTGTGTTTTAGACTCATTTCTTTTTGATATTCAATGATCTACAGAAGCAAGTGTATATATAGTTATATGCCACAGCTCTCCTTTGCAGCCAAGTCTCAATACTCAGAGTATGGAGGCTGCTCATTCTTAGAATCATTGCAGGAATTGCAGGAGTTAGAAGGGACCTGGAGAGGTCATTGAGTCCAACACCTCCTGCTAAAGCAGGTACCCTACAATAGGTCACACAGGTAGGCATCCAGACAGATCTTGAATATCTCCATAGAAGGAGACTCCACAAGCTCTCTGGGCAGCCTGTTCCACTGCTCCATCACCTTTACCATAAAGAAGTTCCTCAGCATGTTTGTATGGAACTTCCTACACACAAGTTTTAGGCCATTGCTCCTTGTCCTTTTGCTACATACTTCCCATCACTTGCAGCCAGAATTTGGTCCTCTGCATTGATGTGACCCTGTGTACCTTGGTGGATGCTAGCTCTGTGAAGGACAAGGTGAACCTCTTCATGTATTTGTATATCATGTACCCTTTCAAGTATCTAAAGGGGATCTACAAGAAAAAAGGGGACAGACTCTTTAGCAGGGTCTGTGGTGATAGAACAAGGGGAAATGGCTTCAAGCTCATGGAGGATAGATTTAGGTTAGATAGAAGGAAAAAATCTGTTACAGTGAGAGTGGTGAGGCACTGGAACAGCTTACCTAGAGGTTGATATCTTGTCCCTGGAGACTTTGAAGGTGAGGCTGGTAAGGCTTTGGGTAACCTGATCTAGGTATGGTGTCCCTGTTCGTTGCAGGGGAGTTGGACTAGATGGTCCTCAGAGGTCCTTTCCAGGTCTAAGGATTCTATGAGTCTATTATTCTGTTTAAATGACATGCACAGTGTCCTTTGTCCCTTTGTCACCCAAACTCTGGATGTCTGCATGCCATACCTGTGGTCTCTTCCTCCATAGCAGAGTTCCAGTTTCACCCTTTCCTCTTCCAGGGTCACGTTTGGGTCCCTGTGGCCACTACAGCCCCCTCAAGCAGTTTCAGCACCCTTTGGAAATGAGACCTCAGCCATGTGTGGCTCAGGCTGTGCTGCAAATCCAGAACTTTGATTAAAAAGTCTTGTCCTCAGGACTCAGCAGTGTTTTGGCAACAAGCTGGAAAGGAAAAGATGGTCATCCAACTAATTATTGCACAGATATGCTCCAATATAGCTGACCGATGAAGCTCAGGACAACAAACCTCCTTATGGCATCTGCTTCTCAGTTATAGCCCCTAAAATCCACTTGCAAATTCCAGGTCTCCTTTCCCCTTTCCCTGTTTCCTCTGACTTTCTGCATATTTCTCCCTCACTAGTAATAAGGACAACTTGTGCAAATAGCTGAGGAGCCTGTGCCCTCTCACTTTCTCTCTGAGATTCATTATTATTAATAACTAGGATATTTTTGGCTTCTGCTCATCAGGCAGCTTGTACTGAATAAGCAGCCTGCCTTTCAGCATTGCCAATCAAGCCTTTCGTTCTGCTTATCGGAGCAGAATGCCTCGTCCTGTTTGCAGTTCCTCTGCAGCCGTGCCACTGCCATTACCTAAAGCGTACACACTTGTGCTTGAACGTATGCATGTGTGCATATACATAAGGGAGACAATAAATATGGGAGTATCTCACATTTTCCAAGCCCCTTCCTTCTGGGGACAGCAGCACGAGCTGCTGTGAGTGAAGCATGGAGAGCAATAAGCACGCACCATATGGTGCCCAACTTTTTGCAGAGTTCCTTGGTTTGGGGAGTCCTGGGACTGCTATGGCAATTTTCAGAGCACTTTACAGTGGGTTTTTATTGATTCTGAGTTTGAAAAGCTTTGCAGCATGGAGGGGATGGGGTGACTGTTAAAATGACACAAACAGTGGTACAAAATCACATGGGAAAAGCAGGACAGAGAAGAAAAACCAAACTGATTGTTAGATGTTAAGATTATAAAGATGTTCAATTTAATCCTTGGTGGTTTTTTTTGGTAATGAAGAGTGAGGTGTAGTTTTTCCCAGCATGAGTTTTAACTCTAAAACCCTGACATGCACATCAGCAACTAACAGGGCATTGGCTGTGTGTGGGTTAAGCTGCACAGTCCACCTGTTTGTGTAGGATTGTAATGTTGGGGCTTTAACGGATAAGCCACCTACTAATGAACGCCAATCAGTCATCAGTCAGGCAAACATTGACAGTTTATCCAAGACAGCACTAATACAAGCAAGTGAAAAACACCTTGATTTCTCCTGAATCCTACAGAAGTCAGGCATAGAAGAAAACTAATTGACAAATTGGGATATTAATCATGGAATCATCTAGGTAGGAAAAGGCCTTCAAGATCATCAAGCCCAACCATCAGCCTGACTTAATGCATCCCAAATAGTATTAGCTAGGTCTTAAGCTATCACAGGTTACTCTGCATCACTGAACTGCAGTAATTCACCATGTGACATGTGAAATAATGTAACTTAAGTTAACTCTCTTTCCCTCTGAGTGAAGCTAAATCCATTTGCCATATGTTCACCTTGGGCTGAGGATGTGTACAGTCAAGGACAGCACTTTGGTTGAAGTGTGCCAGCTTGCTAAGCCATGATAGTTCTGTCATCTTACAACCACCATTGTGGTCAGAGCTTTATTTTAAAATAATTTTTATGCCATTTATCTAAGCCACCTTCTGACATAGGAAAATGTGAAGTTTAAGCTCCTCTTTCCCAGCCTATCCTCTCTGTCCAGCTGTCTGTGAATCCTCTACGTTGGATTGCTCTCATCTCAACCAGTAGAGTTAGCCAATAGTCACTTGCCAGCAAGTTCTAGTGACTACCTAGCTCCTTCTTTTACCATACTCTTTGCTTTCTTTCTCTGTTCTGTCTAAAAGATGGTAGAGCAAATATATTCCTTCTCCTGAAGCAATTTATCTCCCTTCCTTAACTTTCTATATCCCTTTCATATCTTTAATCCCTTTTATCCTTTTTCTTCTTATCCTAACACAGTAGGAAGAATGCAGAAGCACAGGAGAGGGCCTTGCCCCAGCTGGCTTCTCTGCTCGGTGAAGCATTGATGAATTGGCAGCATCTTCAGCAAGCGAAGTGGAAAATTTAAATATTGAGGATGCAGAGGTGAAAGGTCCTTGAAGCTAATGGAAATGGCAACACGTAAGGAAAAAGTACAGGCTGCTTGTCTTGCGTATTGCTCAAGCTAAGGGAGCTGCATTAAATTTCATTAGATGCTTTGTTTAAAAATTTGCTTTTAATGTCATTGAAGTACAAAAGAAGAACCGTGACAATAATATGTTTCTCAGTAGCTCTTAGCTGTAATTTCACCTTGAAGAAGGGCAAAGGCAAATGACTTTGTCCCTGGTTACTTTTAATTTTCAGATGGGCCTGAGACCGTAAAATTTCCTTCTACACCAGTGAGCTCAATACTTTTGCAACCAACATATCTCCACATATCAACTTGCCTAACCAGAGCCCTCTCAGCAGTTCCAGTATCTTGTTAAAATTTGTTCTCTTCTTATGTAAATTGGCAGCTACAAACATGGTGTTTCTGGTGCAAACTTTGTTCACGTGTAAATTAAGCCTTGCACCTTCAGTTTATCTTAACCATAAGCCTAATCTGACACTTGTAGAAGATCACTGGCAAAGGCAGTTTACAAAAAATCAGGAAAACACCATATTATTCTGGTTAGTTTTATGTCAAAATCCTGAGACCTACTTCCAGATTTGCTTTAATTTGAGAATAATCTCCAAAATAAAAATGACAATGTTCATTTACATTTAATCACTATGTAGTGCAACTGAATTACTATTAGTTTTGGCATTTAAGCTTAAATAAAACTGAGGCAGGTCTAAACTAAGTCATTTGTTGCTTGGGAGGTCAGTGATGGTGTCCAGAAAAATGGTGTAATGTCACAGGTCCATGTGCACTGTTGTGTTTGTATCACTAAGATGAAGAGAGACATTTGAGTGCATCAAGGCATCATATGGTGAACAGGATGATATCACGGTGTAATAAGCCTATAAAGTTATATTTAAATGTTAAAGTCTGAAACAGAATGAGTGTTAATACTTGCCCATCTCAGGGACTAGATCTTGAGCTGTAAATCAGGGTCCAGATCCAGATGTGATATATTTATGGAACTGAACTGTTCCAGCTGAAGGTCAGACATCTGTTCTACATCTACTGAAGTCAAGCTATCTTGCATTATCACAAAAATTGAAAAACAATTTTATTAATCCAGTTCACAAGAAAGGATGGATGATAGTCCCAAATCCCTGAAGTGTTCCCCAAAACCTCCAATGAATCATCAAGAGACATTCAAATTCAGATTTTGCTAGCCTCCGATATCTTGACTAAAAGTTCTTTGTACACCAGGGAAAGGGAAGAGAATGATGCATCTTACACATGGTAGCATGTTGCACTCCCCTGAGGCTTGAACAGAACATGGACCATCTGGATTTTTGTAATGTGAAGTTCAATTAAAATATTTTGATGTTAACCACATGCATTTTTGAGGATATAATTTTTCCCTCTCCAGATTTCCCTCTCCCTTTTCTATTAAAAACAAAAATGAGGGAGAAAGGAAGTGAATAAATAATTCACATACAAGTCCATATGGCTTCAATCATCATTTACCATGCGTTTAGGAATTATTCATTTTCTAGTAAAGAAAAGCAATTAAAATGTGACTGTTACCCTAATAGGGTAGGGAAATAAGCTTTGGAAATAGGGGTGATTTTCTAGGTCTGTGTATTGAAGACTGATATTCAGAAGAAAATTTACTCTCGTTAGACGAACCTCTACAAATGAGATTGCTAATACATATTCTTCTTTGGTCAACACTTATAGCTAACAGCTTGAGGACTGCTGTCAAGTAGTTAAGAAAAGTCAATCTGCTGCCATTCGTCTTGCATTGCTCCCATATTTATCTGCGTATCCACTGAAATTAATATACTGGCCCTGACGTTCAAAATAATCATTGCTCAGAGCACCTGTCCCTTATTGCACTGCTACATCATACATTCAGATGGAGCTGGGCAAGAATGTCTTGAAAGAAGTTGTGTGGGGAGTATGTGGTGCCCAAAATAAAACTCCTTTGTTGCCAAGCACGATATCTATCTGTTAGAAGCAGCTCTTTGGGACATTCGTTTTAATTGGAGGTCTGCTGAAATAAGGAAAGAGAAATGCAAAACAACAAAACTTTCCTTTCCTTTCTGGATGGTTTTCTGTTTTGTGCAATAGTATCTTTTTATTTTGTTGGTCTGTGGCTTGCAATGGGGAACCCGCAGTGTTATGGGTGCTGGTGAGGAAACACATCACAATGGTCAGAGGACCCTCTCTTGTGATTCTCTGAAGGAGAACTGCCCGCGTAGTGTCACTGCAAAACAAATCCATTCCATTGTTGTGCTGAACAAAGCCCTAGCTCTTTAAATCAAAACATATGCAAGAGACAAGATGGGGAGATCTCAGCCTAATTAATTCAGCCCAGGTTTACTGACCCAGCCTTGTGCCCATGTGCAGTTCACCTCACAGATCAAGTAGACACTTTGGATTCACTGTCAGAGTGCTCTGAACTTGGGATGTACTGCACGATTTTACTGCATGCAAGCTAGAATGATTTTAAAAGCCAGATCCCCATCTCAGATAAATTGGCATGATGCTATAAATCGCTTGATAGCTTAATACTTTGAAGTTGACTTCTTTGTATTGCTGAAAAAGGACAGTCACATTCGTGCAGAACATGACTCTTTTTTCTGTTGTCTGCTGTTGACTGGAACAAACGTGAGTTTTACCCAGTTGCTTTGGTGTGGGGATAGATTTTATTTCATTATTAGGTGTTCGGGAGAAACAGATCAGCAACTGTTTTTGAATCTAACTCAAACTCATATTCTGCCTTATTTCTTCCTGGTCCAAAATGTCTGTAGCCAAGCTCTTTAGGGAATTCCATGTTTGGATCACAACTTTTCTCTCTGGGTTTCTGGTTGGAGATGCCAGTGTTGAAATTTCCACTTATTCGATGGATGCCAATAGAATATTCTAAAATAAATAAATCAATACATACTTTAGCTGATTTTCCTTCAGTACAGAGCACCAATTTCATCTCCAAGAGAAACAATGCAATTCCCTTATAATTAAGTTACATTACTCACTACACAGCTTTTGAAACGAGTTTAAAAATGGCTCTGTAGGAAGTATTTAAAGCTTAATTTAAGCAGATGAGCATTGCTACGGAAATAAAGAGGATTATGCATATGCTTACAGATAAGCATACACAGAAATGCTAGCAAGATTGAAGTCTGGGAGTTTATGTTAAAGTAGTAAGTGAAGTAACAAATTTCACCTACTTTTTGTTTTGTTTCACTTACGTGTTATATTAAACTAATAAGCACACTGTAAAAAACTATAGAGTCAAAGTCTATATGGTTGTTTATATTACCTTTCATGGGCTTTTTAATACCTCCAAGTGCAGGTAATTCTCATTTTAAGTTCATGAGCTAAAGAACTTTGGAACACATTGCAGTATGAATCCCAAATGTTCGACATTCTTCAAACAAATGTCTTCCCACATCTGGGATAAATAATTTTGTTTATGTTGATTGATATTGGATTATGGGAAAATGTCCAGATTTATTCAAGCTTTTCTGAAAGCTTAAAGATACTTAGTGATCCGGGTTGTAAGAGGTCAAAGAAATAATGCAGAAAGAATTTTCTTTCTTCATAAAATATTAAAGTCATCTGTGCTGGTTCAAACTACTCTCAAAGTTCAGTTTTACTGGCTACCAATCAGTTAATGAGATCTGAAAGAATCTGTCAGGCAACATTGGTGCTTCATATATTTTGCTACACAAGCAATTTGCCATTGTTTATAGTTGTGTGTTTGATCCAAGCTCTTGTGCCATAAGAAGGAAAGCAAGAGGAAAGTAAAAGAAAAGCAGTATGCTCTTGCAGCATTTTAAGTGCCTAGACGGGGAAGAATAAATGCTAAGGTGCAATTCAGGGTACCTAGCAACTACTCCTATCCATCCGTAGATCTTGCGCCTTTTATACTGACCTCTGCAGAAAAGCAGGATGGTGAAAATATAACCTAAATGCCATTCAGTTCCTCAGCTGGTTTAAGCATACAAGCTGGGGTGTTATTGATAAGTCCCCAGGCTTGGTCATAGGGCAGAGGAGATGGGCTGCTGGGTTGTTATAAGTCATGGCTTTGGTTGTTGGCCGCTCAACCAGAGAAGACAGATGGAGGACCTGGCAAAGGTCTCCTCCTGATGATCTCCTCTGTGAGCAATAGGGCATAATTCTCTCATCAGGAAATTTCTGTTTGGAAGGCACTGGAGGAGTTTAACCTCACTATTGCCATGACTCAGCAAGCTCAGCTGGCCACTTTCTGAAGGTAGAATTTGATAGATCGTTGTGTACTGGGGAAGAGGTAAAAGACAAATCACTGAGTTTTATCTGCAGTGGCTCTTAAGAAGGATTTGTCATTCCTAATCTGAAAGGAGCCTATTTTGACAGGTCTTTAGTCGAATACAGAGGGCGTAAATATCACACCTCTATTGTGAATTTATTAGGTCCTTGAGGACCATTGTGCCTTGGAAAGATCTGCCTCAGAATGGGTATACCTTGTACAATAAAATCATAGAAAAAAGTAGGAAAGTCTTAAGAAGTTTCTATTTCCTATGCTATTCAGAGTAAGATTGTCAAAATTGGACCATAATATCCAATAATTTTGCCATGTCATTGAAGATAGATAAAAAGCAAACAGGCAAACAAGAAACTTTCTCAGCAACATTTAAGAATGAAAAAAAGTCTGAGGGAGTTGGGCTTGTTTAGATTGGAGAAGGCTCTGGGGAGACCTTAATTTGGCCTTCCAGTACTTGGGGGAAGCTTATAAAATGGAGGAGGACTGACTTTTTACATGGACAGATAGCAACAGGGCAAGGGGAAGAGTTTTAAAATAAAGAGGGGAGATTTAGGCTAGATGTTTGGAAGAAATTCTTTATTCAAAGAGTGGTGAGGCACAGGCACAGGTTGCCCACAGAAGCTGTGACTGTTCCATTCCTGGAGATACTCAAGGCCAGGTTGGATGGGGCCCTGGGCAGCCTGAGCTGGTGAGTGGCAGCCAGCTCATGGCAGGGGTTGAGACTGGATGATCTTTAAGGACCCTTCCAACCTTGGCCATTCTATGACTCTACAATTCTAAGAATAGAATATAGATTACTGTAATGTTAGAATTTTTGAATCTTGACCTCAAGGAAATGAACAATAAGAAAAAATAACTACAGAGAATTTCTATTACCTATGCAACTCTTTAAAATGACTAAGTAGGAAGTTTTGAACTAGCTGTATTATACTTCTCATTCCTTTTCCCACAGAAATGAATAAAATTGAAAGCTCATATTAGTTATGCCTTTGGGACTATTGTGGGTAAATGGATATATGTGTAGAAATGGTCTTAATGCAAAGTTCTGATTTACAGAATCAAGATCTTATGTTGTGGTGGTTTCACACTGATATGTAGCTGAGCTCCCCTGCACTGCTCTCTCACTCCCCATCATCAAAAACACAAGGAGAGAAAATATGATGGAAAGAGCTTGGGGGTTGAGATAAGGACAGGGAGATCACTCACAAATATTAATCACAGGCAGAATAGATTAAACACAGGAGATTAATGTAGTTTATTGCATATTACTAACAGGCTAGAGCAGTGAGGAACTAAAAGAAAACCAAGAACACCTCTCTTCTATCCTCTCCGTGTTAGAGGTGAAGGGGAAAGGGAAATAGAAGCTGGGGTCGCCCCATAACGCTTAGTTTCTGCAGCTACTTTGTGGTCGCTCTGCCCTGCTCCACATGGGTCTCTTCAAGAGAAAGGGAAGTCCTTCGGTCCATTTCCATGCACTATCCATCCCTGCAGTGACTAGAACTTGTATCCCCATTTGACAGTTTCTGAAGTCTCAGATCTGTAATTGCCAGCCTGCTGAGAATGGAATGAGAACTATACATATGACAAGCAAAAATTGTACTAAGCATCATAGATATTCTGAAATCCTTGTGCATTTTATCTTCCATGGTTTGACATCATCTTGATGTGGTTATATAAAAGAATAATAGCAAGAAGAGAACATCAGGAGAGCTCGACATAATGTATCTCTTCTAGGTGAGAGATTTCTGGCTGATGGACAATGTCACAGAAGTATGGCATCATGTTAGTAAGTGCATGAAGATTAAAGTAATAGGAATAAAAATCAAAAAACACCTGTACTCATCTGACCACTCAGAAAACACCAGAACTCACTGGGAAGATGTGAAATAAATATTTATAGTGAAGAGGAAAATACCACCTTAAAAGCCTTTACTATTGCAATCTGAGGGGGAGGATTTGTCCCTTTCGGGCTCAGAACTTGCAGTTGTTGTGTTCTAAGTTACCCAGATTGCTTATATAAAATCTAGATGTACCTATTATTGTAAAAATATGAGTAGCTTTTTATCCAAAAGAGCATTCAGCATGCAGAGGGTTACCAGGCTGAAGTGAGTGAGGTACAAGGGAAATGCACTGACAGGGCTGTTTTGTGTCATCTGCCTGCTTCCCGGTGCAGATTCATAAAATCACAGAATCATTACAGTTGGAAAAGACCTCAAAGATCTTCTAGTGCAACCATCCACCCATCACCACCATTGCCCACTAAACCATGTCCCTAAGTACCACTTTTGCCCTTTCCCTAAGCAACTTCAGGGACAGTGACTGCCCTGGGCAGCCTGTTCCAATGCCTGATCCCTCTTTTCCGAGAAGAAATTCTTCCTAATGTCCAACCTGATTCAACCAGAGCTCACGGTGAGAGCACCTGGAGGAAGGACTCCCTCCCTCTCTTACAAAGGTCATTGCATACTTAAGGAAAAGAGTACGGAGTTTTGACTTTTTCTCCGCCTCAGATGTCGCAGCAGCTGCTTTGAGGTTGTTCTATCCTCTGAAGGAACATTCTGTCTCAGCAAGCGAAGAAAGGAAAAGAGAGATCCTACTCCATTATAATTACTTGAGCAAAAATAAACACACATATGGTGTGACATTTTCCTAATGCTCGGATCTTATTTGGAAGTAAATGTATTAATTAAAGGGGGGAGGAGAAAGAGGAAAAACAAACAACAATCCCTGAGTCATGAGAACATGACAAGCTGTCCTTTGAAAACGTTATTTTTATTCTTCAGTGGCACTGGTGTTAATTTATTATGTGTTATATTGTGTGCTTACTTATTTGTTGTTAAAGAGCGTTGATTTTCTTCCTCTTCTGCTTTTCTGTTTTCTTTTTCTGTTTTGTTTATTTTTATATATAGAGCTGAGCTCAGAAGAAAGTTCACGCCCTGATAAGGGGCCAAATCAACATCTTTTTGTCCTTGAAGCTTTCAAAAGCTGATGTTAAACTTCCCCTGGTCTTATAAAAGCTGTGATGCAGCTTTGGAGGGCAGGGTACATGGTTTGAAATTCTCTTTGATTTTCCTTTGATGGTGATATTCTCTTTTTATTTAAGCCATGCTGCCCTTGCGCTTAAGCTTTAAACAAAAGCATCTTTGACAATTGTCGTGGAGAATTAGCATTAGAACTGCAGAGGGCAGCCTAGAAATGGCCATTCCAACAGATATTCACAGAGTTAACACCACAGAAACAATTAAGCAGAAACAAAGCTTTAAAGATGAAAAAAAAGTATGTCACTTTACATGAAGGAAATAAAAAATGGATAAAGATCACATGCCTCATCCCAAAAGAGTGTATAAACTCAAAAATGGATGTGTCAGGCACACAAGGAAGCATCCAGGGGTCTTCTTATTGCTGCTATTTTTCACATGATAGTTCTACCGAAGCAAGAAGCCATATGCCCAACCAAGCAAAATACGGAGACTTTACCATCTATACCTCGCAGGTTTTCATAATTGTTTTCATAGCTGTAGGTCCATAAAGTTAAAATTAAAACCTCTTGAAAGAACACAGTAATTACTTCATACGTGTGTGAGAGTGTTAGGGGTGATATACTTCTTTCCTCTTTGAGGATTTTCCTCATGAAACAGTTAAATTCCCCAGAAATTTAAAGCAGCTTAATTTTATTTATTTTCTACTTTACCCCCTCCTTTCTACTGCCCCCCACACCCCCCCCCCGTTCCCCAGCCTCTCCTTTCTCCGAAGACAAAGCAGAAATGAAAAATGAGATCAAAATAGGGATGCTGGAAGGAAAAATAAAATGTTGAAAAGCTTTAATTGTTCCTTATTTAAACATGAAACCCTATTAGGAAATCATTATTTTGCTCTACAGAAGTTTCTTTTCAGAAAAGCACCATTTTTACTTGAAAAACGTTCTAAATGAAAACTTTAATCAATTTTTGAAAAACAAACCAAAAACCCACAACCAACCAAAATTTCCATCTAATGGAATGTTTGTTTTGTTTCCATTCTGATGCAATTTCAGAAAACACACTAACTATAAGGCGCTGTGAAATAAATCACGATATATTTCAGTCAATTATATGTTGTAATAAAAACGCTGCAAGTGTTTTGAATCATGGCTCTTGCTGTATTCTTTCAGAAGATCTCTCCAACTTCTCGCCTAATCTCTGGAGCTGTTCATTCCCATCGTAGTTTTCAATCTATTCACTGTTGCAGAAGCCATCTGGTTTTCAGCTGAATCTTTCTCATAAGCTCAGTTTCTTTTTTCCTCTTCTGATAAGCTCAAGCATTTACGGACTTCTTTAAGTACACAGTTGGGCTGCTTAAAGTACCATGCAAGTTCTCTGTGGAAAAAAACCCGATGTGAAACAGATTTTCAACTTTTCAGTAGTTGATTTCTCCACCTTTTTAACAATCAAACAAAACCTCTGTTATCATATGAATTCCCCCTCTTCTATTCTGTGTTTTTTTTTTTTTTGTATTGATTCTCTCTAGCTGGAAATAATAAGAGAGAAAGGAGAATTTTATTATTTTTTAGTACAAGTTTCCTAGCACTTGATTCTTTCCTTAATTTCATTCTTTGGAAGTAGGTTAACCTCGCTGACATTCTGACACCACCAAAAGTTTGACATTTGGAGTCATAGAGAAAAACCTTATCCACAAGGAATTTACTGGGACAGAAGAAAACTTAAAATATAGTGAAAAAGAGAGAAGGCTGTCTTTTGGCAAGGAAGGTGATAGACAGTGGTCTCTTGCTGTTCAGCTCAAGACGGTAAGAATGGTTACTGCTGCCTGGGTGGGCCTTCAAAGTTACTCAGGTGGATGACGATAAGTGGGGAATTAATTTGTTTTCATATTCTCTGATACCTGAAAACTTTTCATTTCTAAACCAGAAAAATTCCAATGCCATGCAGTGAGGTGGCATGGCACATTCTTACTTTTACACAGAAGTACAGCCAGCAGTATAGTCAGAGGCAAATAATGTCTTTTAAGTGAAATATGCTGAATCACTTTTACTCGAGAACAGAAGAGAAAGAGAAATAACCAAAGCTGAAGCAGACAGGATGGGAATTTGACTTGAAATTTCTCCTATGGAAGTCATGGGTGGGTTTCACCCCCGTGTTAGTTTATCATTCTTCTGCAGTGGCTGTTCCTTTCAGTTGGTCAAACATAAGGCATCTTCTGATATCGAGATACTTTAGGTATATGAGACAACAGCATGGTGTTGACAAAAATGGCACAGAAATTATGGGCACGTGCCCCCAAGGCAATGTTTAGTTTTAACTGTAACGTACCATAGCTTACATCAGTGAATTATGAGGAGAAAAGCTGCAAACAGAAAGGGCTGTTTTGCCAGTTTTTTCTTGTTGCCACTCTTCTGTGTTGGTCACCTTTGAGACAAGCAACTTTTCTATCATGAAATACCAGCAAGACTTTCTACAACTGCTACTTTTGCTGATGTCATTTGATTTATTTATTACTTCTCTTCCATGTAGAGTCATTCATAATATTTTTCTCATTTCTATTTATACTTGGATAAAAGACATACTCACATACACAAATTCAGAGGTTAACTGGGGCTCTGCCTTCTCTTTCCCCTTTCTATGCCAACTTTTAGCATAAAATGGTGATGATTTAATATATATGAAGATGTCTCTTTGAATTTCTAATATAATTTTTAATATTTCAATGCAGTCTGACAACTGAGGATCAAAAATACACTTTCAAGAGGCTTTTGTGCTCTTCCTAGTAATCCAAGTTCATTTGAAAACTATTTTTGAACATCAGATATAAAGATGCACAGAAGAGTTTAGATTAAATCTAACAACTCATGGAAATTGAGGATTTGGAACAATCTGACCTTTTGGAGGAAGTTTAAATCAAAGCCATAGATAAATCCACATCTTTACATAATCAGTGGACTGACTAACGTTTGAATGAAGTTCTGCTGGCAATAAAGGAGCCAAGGGGGAAGTATGGAAGCAGAAGCTAGGGATGTGTAAAGAAATAACTGAACTGTACGAGAAATGGTCAGCAGTGAAAGCAGAAACTGCTTTGTATTTGCCTGGAATTGTAACTTCAACTCATGGTGGTGTTGGTGTGGAGTTCTTGTGTTGAGGTGATTTAGACTTGTTGTACAGTTCAGCTTGCTGTCACAGAGTTAGAAGGAAAATGTTTTAGAAAGAAAGAAAGAACAGACCTCTGATAGATTAGGAAAGGGAAAAGTTAGCTTAGCTGGAACACATAGCTCTTATGTGGCAGACAACACCAAACAGCAGAATGGCAGTGCACAGCCCAAATCTCCTACTCACACTGTTCAAGTTGGAATTCTGGCCCCATGCTTTTCTGTGTGACCAAGGACAAAATTTCTCTTTCACAAAATGAAGTTCAGAGAAACTTCTGTATTTAAAGCACAAGCTGCACACATAAGGAAGCTGGTCACAGGTTATTGTATGCTTTTTAGAATGCCTATCATCCCAAAGCATGCTTCTGAATTACAAAAGGTCAGTTTAATTGAAAATTGATTAAACAACAAGAGGAAAACAAATTGCCACAGCAAATATGACAAATGATGTGTGAGTTGCGTAACTGTAAGGATGAATAGCTCTCCCAGTAGGCAGGCCCATTATAAATGGCATCCTCTAGTTGATTTCACTGGACTTCACAATTTCCCCTTAGACTGTTTAAGATTAATTAAATAAGCTAAAACTTAAAAACTGGTGGCTGTTTTGGTATGAATAATTGTAATGACTACCAAACGTAGCCAATAAAAATGTATTAATCATCTCTAGTTCCTTTTAATCAGAAACTGGCCTTGTTGTGAGTGGAATTCGTGTGTAGTTATTCTTCTCAGTGGTAATGAAGTCTCCCTCATTCTGCCCATCAGATTTTTAAAATTCAATGAGAAAACAGACTGTTGAAGCTAGAAAAAGATCTACTGATGAAGTTTTCTGAATATGGTGAATCTAACTTCACCTGAATATCTTCAATCATATGTAGACAAAATTTATACACGTTTGCTTGGAAAGATAACAGTGCTTTCTAAAAATTTGCCAAAATGACACTTAATCTGAGGATCAAATCCAATACAGTAACCTGGATAACATGGCTCTCTCTTGAAGACAGAACTTCAAAAGTCACATCACTGAATCAATAATACCTGAACCAATAAACACATCTACAGCTTTTGTTATGTCGTATGTAAAATGATCAGACCTAAATGCTATCCAGATAAGTAGTGACTTGCCCTTAAAATTCAAAGTGTGACTTTTCTTACTAAGAAGATTATTCAATCAGATTGGCTACATAATTTTCTAAAGCCACTACTGAGAAATGGGGTTTTAGTACTATTTGTGCTATCAGCCTTGATGAACAAATCGTCCTGTCTTCTCTTTTAATGTAGTGCCCATTCAGCAGATGTGAAAAAATAGGCTTCATCAGGAAGCTATATCCTCGTTCTTAGTACATGAGCTTTTTATAAATCCTAACGTGACTTTTGACTCTCTTCAAGACCCATGTAAACTTGAGATACAAGAACGCTCTGTGTTCTTGCTAGGCATGTAAGCATGCTTTCTCTTTAGATATTATAAATCAGATGGTCCTTAAGGTGTCCTGAAGCAGTGTGTTGCATAACTGGGTTGCCTAGTGGTTTAGGGGAAAGATAACTGATCTACAAAAGATCAGATAATAGATTTGACTAACAATACAGAATCATAGAATGATTAAGGTAGGAAGAGATCATTAAGATCAGCTAATCCAATTGTTGATCCATCACCACCATGCCCACTAACCATGCCCCTGCATTTAAATGTAATATGGACAAACCTTGCTTTGGAATGCGTTCAAAGGAGAATACCCATTGATGGGTATTCAGAGACCCTTTCTAGCAATATGGCAGTGTGGCACAAAACAAGGCTTCTCAGACAGTTGTTCCATAGTCTTCACTGATTTTTTTTTTAATTCTTTTTTTTTTTTTTTTGACAGAGTCCGGGCTCCTGTCAAAGATGACTAACTGGAAAGTGAGTCCACTTGCTCATCACTTACATTTGTGTATTGATTTGTTCTGTCCCAAGGTAGGGAAAGATTCCTGGTCATGCATCCACAAGATCTGAGTGACCCCAAAATGAAGTAAATGTTCCAGTGTGGCACTCACGCAGCTTTGCAAGCCACAGCAGATGGACCTGGATTTAGCCCTTTGTCATAGGATGAGTTCAGAAGCTATAGAGGCCAGCCCTGTGGTTTTCTCTTGCAAGCTGTGATTTAGAAATCAGAATCCAACAAGAACTGATGTCTGGCACAGTTCGGCTTACAAAACATTTCTACAATGATTTGAAATCTTACATTTCAACAAATGCATTTTCTAAAAAGAGAGCCATAACCACTTTCCTTCTCTATTGTGTGCTGTATGCAATGCTATACTTCCTGCAAACACACGAATGGAATAAGGCTGAAAACACTTCCACACTAAACATCCATCACATGCTGACATCCATGGTGTTCTAACACCAGAACTGGTTGCATTCTGTCATGGTCATGTTTCCAGAAGTTTCTGCCAGAAGCTACTGGAGCTTTCTGACTCTTCCCTGCTCTGAGCACCTTCAGAGATGTTGTGGTCTTTCCTTACACTAAGCAAAACTTTACTCCTTTTGATACAAATCTCGGCTTTCTTGTTTAGTTGTATGAAATCTTATCATGAATATTCAGAAAATGTGTAACAGGAATGAGGGGGAAAGCAACCAACTCATAAGTGGCACTCTTCAAAGAATAAGCTGCATTTTAATTAACCCAGAGGAGTTTAAGTAAGACAAGCTAATTTGTCTACACTACCATTACAGTTTTGCTTCCATAGGAAACTTTGGGTGGCAGATAACAGGTCAGGTTTATTTTAATTAACTTCAAGTTGCTAAAAAGGCAGGTATTTCTATCTCGACCGTCATCTCTAATCTTAACATCTTTGTCAACCAGATTTGAATAATAATGACATGGTAGGCTCTTTAATTCCATTCATTAATTGTCCATGAAAGAGAAAATAATAATAATAAAAAAAAAAGAATTAGGCTTCTTATAGCCTACAAAGACCATTTTAGTCCTTTATAATACCTGACTTAATCTGCTCTCAATTAAATAAAAAATGTTGAAAACTTCTCTTTTTTTCTGAAATGCAATTAATTTCAGATTAAACCTATTTTTGTTCTTAGCACTTAGCATTTGAGGAGCATGCACTGTGTAATCAGTGCTGCATAGAGAGAGGCATGTAAGGCTCGAAGAACGGATTTTAGTAAAAGGGCAAGGAGACAGGCACTAATACCTAGGAAGCCAGAGGAACAGTCGTGTTTTCTACTTGTTTTTTATTTGATTTGTTCTTTTGCATTGAAATATTTGTAATGGGTCTGACTGGGATGGAGTTCACTGGGTGACATGGTTAGGGGGCATGGTGGTGATGGGTTGACAGTTGGACTAGATGATCCTAGCGATCTTTTCCAACCTTAAAGTTCTATGATTCCCCACAGCTGTCCATATAGTGCTGTGCTCTGCATTTGTAGGAAGAACAGTGTTATATCTCACTAATATTTTGTCTGTTGCTGAGCAGTTCTGGCACAGCATCAAGGCTGTCTCCCTCTCTTCCTTTGAGGGGGAGTGACAAAGAGCTGGGGTCCCTCAGGACCCTTCATCCCAGATCCATCATATGCTGGTTGGAAAAGTCAGCTGGTTCTAGAATAGCTGTAGTTGAACTCCAGGTCTGCAGACTCAAGATGTGAGTATCTTGCATGTAAGCACTGTCTGATCAGAAAGCAGCTTTTAAATCACTGATCAGCTTATTAACAAGAGATTATTGTGCTGCTATTCTTCCTGTGAAGTCTTTGCCATGCTTAGCAGGTGTACTGGATTAAGCCAAGATGAGTCTTCATTATAAGTCAGTTATCTTATTTTTCTCTTCTATTAGTATTCAGCTGTCTTGCCACACTGTTTGAATCCAGAGCCTTTTCTCTCAGTCTTACCTGCCAGTCTCAGTATTTTTCTTTTTTTTTTTCTTTGTCTTTAAAATTGCACACTAATGTTAAAACTGTAGGTATGCTTTGTTTATACGAAACTCATTTGTCTCCAATCACGAAAAAAGAAAGACGTTCTAAGAAACATGAGTCCAACTGTTTGAATTATTTATGCTCCTTCTGTTAATTTATCTTCTAGTTCTGTGATTTTCACCTAATCGGATCTTCAGTTTATACTTTTGGTAACATATAAACAATTCTACAAGAAATACAGAAATAATCACTTGGCTGTAGTGCTTTATTTAGGAAAGTAAAACCCACAAGCAGTGTGAATACATCCTTTTCAATTAAGTGAGACAATTGGCGTTGGTACTGCTATGAGAGAGGTGAGCAGGGCACTATGGGCTTGCTTCTAATTTTCATACTATATGAATCCTGGGCCGTGGAGGTTCTTTCTTTCTTTCCCCCAGCTTATATGACCCCTAACCTTGCTGCTTCCCATTGGAAATCAGAGGAATTAGAGAAGTGATCTCTGCTGCCAAACCCAAATGGTGTCTGAACAGTAAATATAGAAATAAGTTGGGGACTTGGGTTTTTCAAGTTGGGGGAAAGACTTGCATTGATTTCAGCATGCTGTGGAGGGCTAGCAGCCTTGTTTCCTCAAACAGCAATAGATGCTTGAGTTGTTTGTGTAAAAACAAGTGAAAAGCACAGAAATGATTATTTCAGTGCACGCTTTATACACCCCATCCTGGATCCTGGCCGTGTTCCCATGTAGGCCACTGGAAATTGCTCCTTTAATTTAAGAAGAAAGCACTTCAGCTTTTTATGAAGTAAAAACTGTGATCTCAGTATGCTATGGTTGGGCCTTGGATCTAAGTCCATTTGGTTCAAGATAGTTCTGGGATCACTGACTTAATTTTGTTTTTTAATTAAAACTCTCATGCATGAAAATTCCTCCTTTTAATGCTAAAGGATAAGGCAAAACAGGTACAACATACATAGCCTGTTTTGTGTCCAAACTGCAGAAGCAGGGATGTGTTACCCTGCCATTTAGAGACATAATAGAGACTGTTCTAACTATTTAGTTCGTAAATGCACTTGACATTGCAGTCAACATGTTAATTTTATATAAAATACAATGACAATTGTAGCCTACTGAAAAAAGTTGCAGCACTGCTATGCCACTCAATGAAGAATTACAATCAGGTGAAGCAATTATGGTGGCTTTGTAATTTGTTTATGAAGAAAATTATGCATGTGTCTTCTTTCATACATTGGCTATCAGATGTGCAGCTCAGGACTGTAATGTTGTGAAGTAACTTGGAGTTAATAAGGTAATTTCTCCTAACCACTTCCCCAAGGCAACAAAATTTAGTGGAATATTGGTGGGAAGGTTCAACCTCTACTGCCATACCACCAACATCTTGGCCAATAGAATAAAATAGGAGACGTTACTTTTTGGAACAGCTTTCATAAATAACAATAGTATATATACTATTTTTAGTGATCCTTAGGATGAGCAATACTGATCATCCAAGTGATTTGCCTGAGGCTCCATTTCACTTTTCACTCCTAGTTTCAGTGGATCATAGGCTCCTGGCAAAGACGTGGAAGTTTTTGTCATTGCTAAATGGCAGTCTCCTTGCTTGTAACAGAAACGTATCGGGCACTTTATACAAATCTTCATAGCTTTCTTAATGTAAGCCCAGGAATCAGACAGAGCATTAATTTCAAATTAGTTGTTTTTACCCTTTTGCAGCAGCAGCTCAGCGACTACTCGTCAAAGGCTCTGAGTGACTTAAATGGTTCTCTATGGTTCATATGCTTAACTTTTCTTCAGCATAGTTTTTCTATCTATGAATTAATTTATAGAAAGAAACTAGCAAATAAAAAGCCAGTAGTAGAGCCTGATAAATTCTTCAGGGGTTGTAGCGAGGTGTAAACATGTACTAAATCTGAAGAATATGAGCACTGTTGGTCTCCAAATGTTGCAGCTCTTAAGACTCATGTTGTCTGACTACGCCACTCTACTTTAGTAGATTGATATTGGTGCACTGCAAGAGATTTCTTCCTGCTAAAGGTTTTGGAGATGAGGAGCAACATAAACAGCAGAGCTCCTCTTTTGCTTTAGTAACTCAGTATTTGTTGCTGATGGTTGGTCAGATTACCACAGATCTAACCTACAATTTGGGATATGTAGCTTTCAACATGCGTTGCACCAAAAATGTTAGGGGTGACAGCCTTCTAAAAGACTCGGAATTTGTGTGCTAACAGATGTCTGCAGATGCACTTTTGTCACTGGCTTTATTTTAATGCTTCCTTTAGAATTATCAGACAATTTGAATCGCTCCTCATGCTTAGAATTTATTTTTCTGTGGATCATGGTATTTCCTTTAAGGATTTCTGAGCATCTTTTGTTCAATTGTCCTCTTCTGAACTCTGCACAGTATGTACTTCTTAAGGGACAGATACCATAAAGCGAGGCAGGAAGTGAAGGTAAGATGGAAGGATGAACCAGGGCAGTACAGAGCCCATCATGCATATAAATTGATGCAGTTTAATGTCCCTAACTGAAAGTCAACTTTCAGATCTATGCAAAAACTTACCTTATGTGCCAGATCAGAGGTGGTCATTGTAGGGATGATCTCTATGTTTTTTAAAATAAAATATATCCCATATATGTGATGAAAGAAATTGTCCTGTCGAGATAAAATTTCTGAAGGACTGCAAATGACCTAATTACTAATCTTTTATAAGAGTATGACGCCTAAGGCAATAAGGATCCTAAATTCTTCACACCTAATCTGTGGGTGTTTATCATCTGAGAAAGATGAATAAAATGCTAGAGAGAAAGGATGATAATGGAGGACACGAAAGGAAAATCTAGAAATTCATGTAGAGGTCTTTTTTTTTAACTGAGTTTACTTAAGTTCCTTTTCTGTGCTGTTCTGTGATAGCACGATGATGAGCTGTATGCATCCTGGCAAAATGAGCACAAAGCCCTTTAATGATGTAATTTGCTTTTTACACTGAGATTTTTCTCTTACACCACAGGGACAGTTTTCAGTTATATGAACTGTTTTTTTTTTCTTAGAGGTGAGATTACAATACTGACAACCACCCCGAACAGTCCTCTTCGAGAATGCTTTACTGTTATTACATTATAATAGTTATTTTACAAAATAATAATAATTCCATTAACCTCATTATAATGCCTACTGATGTATGATCGTATTTTATGCCTATGAAATGCAAGGCAGTGTATGCTGTTCTAATGAGTCCTTTGAATGCTGAGGTTGTACAGCTAGTGCTCCCCTTGTGCCTCTTGCAGAATTTCTCCAAGAAATCTTTATTTTCAATTCCATCTCCTTCGATACCTGGTTGTCTCATCTAATAAGCTGTTATAAAGCTTAGCACAGAATCCTTCCCTCCATAAAACAGATACAGTTATGTTATTCCTTGTCAAATGTGAAAACTTTGTTTTAAAAGGCTATTCTTTAAAGCTTTGTTCTGTGCAATTCACTTAATATTTGTGGCAAAGATACTCTTGGTCAGACAAAATGAGATGAAAAATTTGCAGCTCCTGATTTATACAGGGCCTTGCCAGAAGATGGAATTCAGAACACTATATCCTCCTGTAATACATTATTTTTGGGGGGAAGCCAATGCTATTCTATCTTCTTGTTGTTCACCTGTGCTTTTAAAAAATTCATTCAGGGCTGTTGAAATGCCTTAGCTTAGAAACTTTGGAAACAAACACCATGTATCTACCTGTAGAAAATGGTCTGCCTTAGGCAAAGAAATCCCAGTGACTTCTTGAGTTCACATTTGTAGAGATGTCTATGAGGCTGCTTCAGTCATAAAACTGCTATATTTGTGGCCTTAATTCTCCATCCATTGATGTCAGGAAGATCCCCCCAACCCAATTCAAGAATGGGGAGAACTAAATGGAAGAACTAAATTCCAAAATTAGGGGTCTCTGCTGAGCAAATCATTTTGGCAGTGTTATCAAGTTCTGAATGTTGAATTAAGCAGCACATAAAATTGTCAGCTCAGAGCCAGTAGAAGAACACTGGCCATTATGTGGTTCTCCATTTTTTTCAGTTCAAAGTTGCATGGTGGGATTGGCACAAAAGCTGGAAGATGAAGTCTTCAGAGAAGAGAAGCCAGAGAAGCTTCCATCAGTTATCAATGTCATTACATTTCAAAATAATCTCACCACTGTGTTCTCCTTAGGCCACACCAGAAGGGAGTATTTAAAATGTTGTGTGGGGAGGGGGATCCTTATGGGTGAGGAGAGAAGGGAAATGTTTCCTGAATAAGACTGATGCACTGATTATTTATTTAGTTAGTCAGTTATTTTCACAAAGGAAGGATAATCAATGAGTTCTTCTGGAAAGAAATACCACATAGTTCTTTGAGTAGCTTCCTTAGAGTCAGATGCCATACCACCATCATCCACCTCTGACTCTGTGGGCCATCATAATAAAATAGGAAACATCACTTTCAGAACAGCTCTTGAGCACTGAATTCTTTACAGAAAACATGGAGAACACTGCAGCAGAAGATGAGTGGCAGAGAAACTCAGTGCAAATAGGATGTTTGTTAACCTTCATTTGAACTCTGGAGCAGAAGCCAGGGGTGTAACAGAATCAGTAATCTGAGTCATAAAAGGAAGGCCACAGATGCTGGGGGTAATTATTTAGCTCCAAGATGGATGACAAGCTCTTTTACAATAGGTGTGAAGTAAATATATATGAAAGTAACTGTATGAAAAGAGACATCCATAATTGTGTATGAACATCATGTAGACATCATTGTGTTACAGATGTGCTATGTCCTTGTTGGCATCACAAAAATGCAGCTAGTGGAGTTGGGGTGAACAACATCTTTTTAAGACACAGCTGTAATATCCTTTAAAACTACAGACAAACCAAGAATGCATATGAAATAGCCACTCACCTGCATTTCCCATTAGAACAGTCCCTGTCGACAAGACAGATCTAAGAAGAATGAAATGGATGCTAATGTTTTCAAAGTCAGATTGCGAAGGAAAGGACCAAGAGTGTGAATTGACTTACTTATCCAGTTCCAGCAGACCTATAGAAACAGTCTCATGTTTTTATGCATCTGTAGATCCTTAGCAACTCAGTAGGTATATAAAAGAGGAGCATTGGTGATATGTCTCGCACTGGGGAAGGTGTCTGAGTTTGTGTTCACACAATGATCTTCTCAAGAAATGCCATTTTCATAGTTTGCTGCAGAGGTTGTGGTGTGTACCCAGACTGTTCCAGTCATAATTATCACCACTGGACAGCAAATAGTGGAAGGAAGGAGCTCTAAGATGTGTAAAGAAGTGAATTTTTGAGCTGGGAAATGGTGGTAGAAATACATATCACAGCTTCTTGTGAGATTTGGGAAAAAATCAGAGCTAATGGATTGAAACAAATAAACAGTAATACAGGCTTTATGTAACACAGGAGAAGAGCTAACACAAAAAAACAAACAGATTGATCGGAATAAATGTGGTGACATTCATACTGTGTTCATCCCAGCAGAGAAAAAATAAAGATGTCTTGGAACAATGATCTATATATCTAATTTATCTACTGAAAACAGTTATCTGAGAGTGCTGCAGTGCTGAGATACCTAATGACAGTGAGGTATAAATCTTTACAGGAGTTTGAAAATCTGGAAAAATTAAATTCTAGAAGGCCATCTGAAAATGCTCCTGGTGTGATTTGACTCTACTAACTTTACCTGCCACAGAGTCATGTGTTGTGTCAAGTCAGTGTAGATTAAATCAATTTAGTAGGTTTTAGTTCTCTTCAAAGCTAATTCATGACATACAATTTTTACATCTTTTTTGGAAAAAGATGGATTTCTCACCGTAGTTACTATTCTTTCTCCACAGACAATAAGAAAATCAATTTTTTTGTGTGCTTTCATAGGAAAGCAGCACTTTATTTTAGTCCAAGGGTGTAAAAAATTCAGGGATTTAATTAGGGGGTGATACTATTAATCAAGATTGGCCATAAGCTATTTATTACTGTTAACGGGAGAGATTCACAAATACATACCCTGCTCATGTGAGAATTCAAAGGTTATTGTTCCCCATGACCAGCTACAAATGTATGCCTTGCAAATTGAATGCAAACCTGGGCTGATGGTTTCAGTCAGGCTCGCTAGAGGATTTGACAAAATGCAGTAAAGCAAAGTCTAGTGCAAGACTGGAAAAAGTAATTAACAGTAATAAAGGCTGGAGTTATTTTCTTCTAGCCTCAACAAGAGGTTTCTCAACAGGCTATGTATTCAAAAAATTCATGTCAGCTTAAATAGGTCTTGTGAAGGAAAGTACACAGACATTTTTACTTTGCCACTGTCTGCAGACAGATAACTTGGGGTGAACTATGAAAGAGTGGTTGGGCACTGGCACAGGCTGCCCAGGGAGGTGGTGCAGTCACCATTCCTGGAGGTGCTCAAGAACTATGGAGATGTGGCACTGAGGGACACGGTCAGCAGGCATGGTGGAGGTGGGTTGAATGACTGTGGAGTCTTTTCCAACCTTAATGAGTCTATGATTCTATGAGTCTATGATTCTAACTCACATTCATAGACTTAGCTAAGCTATTAGTTCAATCAAATGGAGGGACCCTCCTTAGACACTCCACATTTTGATAGGCATAGAATTAAATAAGATTTAAATTAAATAAGAAGTCTGCATAGGCAGAACTAAGTTGTGTGGGATCCCGTTTGCCTCCAGTTAACATTGTGCTTATAAGCAGTTCCTGCAGGTCAGTTGTTGTGCAATCACTTGTGAAAACACAGTAACTGAGATACAGAAGAATGGAGTGCCTAGCTGGAGGTCAGAGAGGATTTCAGTGTCATACACTGGGAGCAGAATAATGGCTGTGAATATATCCCATCTAAAGGAAGTTATTATTTAAGATTTTTATCATTACTGTAGTTGTTCTGTTTCATACTTCATCGCTGATTCAGATTCAGTGCCCTGTTTTAAATTTTTAATAGTGTGGTTGTCAAACTAAAGAGTACATACTTTGTTAAAAAAAAAAAGTACAAGATTTGTAAAGGCACTCAAAAAATTAGCTGTTGGGAACCAGCTTCATGCCTGAAGGCAATTTTTCTCACAACTACTTATTTTGTGAAAACGAACAATCTGAGCCTTGATTTCTGGAAGTGAATCTTAGAATCATAGAAAAATAGAATGGTATGGACCTTTAAGATCATGTAGTTCTAACCCCCCCGCTATCGGCAGGGACACCTCCTTCTAGACCAGTTTGCTCAAAGCCCCACCCAGCCTGGCTTTGAATGCTCCTGAGGAGGGGGCATCCACAACCTCACTGGGCAACCTGAAAACAATCTCTACCATAACCTGGTGAAAGCATGTGGTAGTAATACAATTTCAAATTGAAATTCTTACAATCACTGGAAAATATGAGAAATTTTATGGCATTTCATTGCTTTTGGTTGTAAAGCTTAGCTGTTCCTGACTTACCATCCATGATTCTTTGTGGAAACCTTAATTAGCAGACGAAGAGCTTTCCCCCTCTCCACTAAGAACACGAGCAGCTAAGTGAGGCATTCTATCAGTTGATAGCAGTAAGGTGAGAGTGGTGTCACAGCCAGCTCCATCAGGCCATCATTCTGCATTTCTTCCACCATGACCAATGGTCATTTTCAACAGTTAGAGGGTGGCATCTCAAGCTTCAAACATCAAAAACCGACTTTCTCCCTCTACCCCTTCTATCTATGCATGGGGATATTTTCAGTCCTCAATATGTTACACTCCTTCTTGGGTACAAATAGACTCTGGGCAATTTCATACTGAAGTGCTGCAGATAGTGGTGTTGTAAATTAGGAACCATGGTTTAATTACTCATTGGCTTTGACACTAGAAGAGAACTGTAGCTTAAAGAAAAGCAAATAAGCAATCTGAAATATTTTCATGATGTTTTTTTTTTAAAAAAATCCTTTTCTATTATTATTATTATTAACAACTGTAGATGAAAGCTTACACATATCATTATAAGATCCTGATATCTCTAAAAATATCCTCTGAATGTCTCAATCAATACATGGAATTGACTGTGAAAATGGCATCTCTGAAGGAAATGCCAAAAAAAGGAAAAAAAATATCAAGATAAATGTCAGAAGCATAACTAGGAATGCCACCTGCAACCTGTTTTCAGTAAAGGAAGATGAAGGGTAGACATAAAATCTGGACAGGAGCAGAGATGTTGAGGAAGAAGAATTGAAGTGAATGACACAAAGCAAAGCAATGGAAGAAATTTAGTCAAGCTGACATCTCTGCACAGCATTCGCAATATGTCACATAGGTAACGTTATGGGGAGCAAGTTTCAGCCATGGCAACAAGAGCTGGGCAGGGTATGATGTCCATGCAGAGCAGATGAGTTTGATGGGCAGTTTTCTCAGAGCTCTCATGCATCAGACACCTCTTGATCCTCTGCTTTGCTCCTTCCTAGAGCATACTTTCCAAAGAAGCAAGAAGTTACGCTTTGGGTTAGCAATGGGCTCATAAATGGATTCACTATAAGAATAAATCTCATTTGGCTTCGGTTGTTTGGAAATGGCTGCTGAGATGAATCTGTGATGAAGCAGTGTCTGTTACTGTCTCTTCAGTTATTGTTGAATCTTTCACCTGGCTCCATTAGCTCTTTTTTTGGTTATTATTATTTTTGAGTAGCAAATAGCATTTAGCTCACCTTTTCTGTCTCCCTAAATGGTTATGGATTCAGATAGAAAACCTTTCTGTAATGCTTTTTCTGGGGTTCAGACTGATGGGAAGCCAAATAAATAGCACAGCTCTTCTCAGAAAGGATGAAATACTTTGTTCCCTCCTGATGACATTTTTTTCCATTTCTCATTATGAAAAACTAGGTATGACTGAAACAATACAAACATGACAATATATTTACTGATACAGTAAAGTTTAGTGTGCAGATTGTTTGGAAAACCTTAATTGAGTGACTTTCATAATACATACTTTTAAGTACACTGTGTACAGAATTATGTTTTATTATGCTTCCCCCCTCCTAAATAAGCTCTAGATGGAGACATTTATACACAAATTTATTTTCTTCAATAAAAGTTGTGAGATGAACAAAAATTTGTAAACATGTAAATATATTGAGAATTCACTTCCAGATTCAAATTCAATACAGAAGTAATATAAATGATAAAGAACAATATTTAGAACAAACATAATTGAAGAAAAAAGAATTAGTAGACATTAAACTTAAGATGTCAGTAAATCATATGGCATTAACCCATTTGTCTTTTAACTATAGTTAAAGTAAGGAAATAAAATATGACCTAAAATATAAAACTAACTAAAATATATTTCCTTTTGATTTAAAGCATAACTAGTGATAGGACCAAACGAGTGCTTCATTTTCTTTCATAGAATCAATAATTGTAAATAACTACCTTTAAAATATTGGGGAGTATTATCACATTCCATTTCAGAAGAAGATTCCCATGAACACTGAGATCATTCTGTTTGCTACATTATATCTCGTATCCATATAAATAAATCTATATATTGTGCTATATCTATTTATCTATATCTAATCTATATCTATACATGTGTGCTATATATTGTGTATATTTATTTATAGTGCTAGGAGAGAACAACCAGATATTAATAATAGTTCATAATTATGCCAATGGCATTTCTAGTTATGAGTACAGTGAAGCTCATGGATGGATAGATAGACCAAGAGATAGGCCTGTATATTACTCTTTCCAGTAAGTGTAATAGTGAATCTGTTGGATTCTGTGAAAACAGAATCAATTCCTCCATAATTTCACGCATGACAAGAGCACTGCCATGAATCTGCTAAGCACCACTGTAAACCCCATTCTCACAACATTAGGCCTCAGCATATCTCCAGCAGTCCTTGGTGGAGGACTCATAGCCTTGTGGTTGAGTATGTGCCTAATTGTTTGCAGGGTTTTCTTCTTCCTAAACCACATGGTCACATAAAATCATTAAGACTGGAGAAGACCAATAAGATCCCCCAGTCCATCAGCCCATCAGCACCATGCCCATTAAACCACGTCCTTCAGTACAACAAAGGGATGAAAAATGAAAGATCCAACATTCTGTATTTGCACATTTAAGTTGTTAGATCAGGTCAGAGCAATGGCCAAGGTCTTCCACCTTGCTGCCTCCACCATAGCCAAGACTAGGGCTGCCTTGGGAGAAGCTGATAGGAATTCAGTCAGGGTGACGTGCTATAACCTGGCTGAACACTGCACATTTCCTCTAAAGAGTTGTGATCTGTGAAGCACTACATTTAATTTGTCTTCCAGCACTTATGTTGTCATTAAACACAACAAGCTTGGATACTCTTGTCAATCTTACAAATATCCTTGCTCCTTCTCCTTTTGCAATAGTCTTCGCTAGAATAATGAGATTCTTGGCTTTACAGTGAGCTGGGTGAGAATGCATTTTGCCTGCGTTCACTTTCCCAAAATTTAGTGATTCTATGTAGTGGAAAGAACAAATCTTCATAATTAAACAATAATAATTCTATTTTGCATATCTTTCTACATAGCATCTTTAATATACAGAATCATAGAATGATTTGGGTTGGAAGGGACCTTAAAGATCATCTAGTTCCAACTTGCTACCATGGGGAGGGTTGCCCCCTGCCCCCTGCCACATCAGGCTGCCCAGGGCCCCATCCAACCCAGTCTTGAGCACCTCCAGAGATGGGGCACCCCCTGCTTCTCTGGGCAGCTGTTACAGGGCCTCACCGCTCATATAAGATTTGTAAGGAATTGCTTTCTTTCTTTTTTTTTTTTGTTATGTTTTATTCCTCATTTCCCCTAAACCAAAGGATTAAAAAAATAATAATAATTGAAAATTCAAAGTGTGACAGATTTTTACATGTTGGACTACTTCAGAGCTTCCGAGCTTTTAACATGTTCACAAAACAGCTGCTTCTTCAGACAGTGAACTAGATACACACCTGGTTCTCACAGTAAAATTCATACACCTTGCCCAAGTTTATTCTTCAGTAGCAAACTGCAGTTATCAGCTCAGGCAGTTACTACTCTTCATCTCACCATTATGAATTTGCCCTAAAAATGCCATGTTAACACTGCTCCATCACTTCCAGGGCAAGGAAAGCTTGCTTATACCTGGCTTGGCTGCCTCTAGAGAGCAGTGCAAGTCTGTGTTCTAGGAATGCACGGTGTTCTCTGGATGCAAACTGTGAAAATACGGGTTTCTAATAATAGAAATCACAGAATCCAGGAGAGAAATAAGGGGTTACCTTAATCAATCTCCAGGAAAATTAAAGAAAAACAACAAAGTACATGGAATTTCATCCCTTTTGTGGTGAATGGACAGCTTTGTGTTTTCCTGGTTTGAAACCTTTACTGTTCTCACACACCTGAATGCCTTTTCTGAGAAAGGGAATCTGCATTACTGAAAAAGCCTGGAATAATCACTTTACTGTAAAAAAGAAAAAAATCCTAACTTTATTTTTAAATAAATGCTACAACTAAAGCTTATTTTTAAAACATTCTGAAAAACAGAGTAATACCTAAGACAATTAATGGATTTCAATTCAGGGCAGAAAGGGCAGGCCTTGCTTGTTTTCAGCTTTCCAAACTCCGAGTACGATGGACGCTAATGAGTATCACCAGTATTGACTCCAACTACAACAACGAACAGCAATAGCTCCATGTGGGCACATCAATCACATGCATCCCAAACTGATCAGATTGTGTAGATGGAATATAATGAATCTAGAAAAGGCAAAATCAAATTCCAATCTAAGAAAGCTGGTAAAATCTGATTATGGGAAAAAAGAGTTTTAAAAGATCATTTCTATTACACCCAGTATTAGGGTGTAATAGGGCGTTCAGGAATGTTGCTTACATTCCTATTGGCCAGACTTAGTATTTTACAAGCAGGTTGAGATGTGGTTCCAAGATATTTAATAAAGGGTCTTTATAATTTAAAAAGTTCCACTTCAATAGCTTTTCTTTCACCTTCATCTATGAGCAATATTATAAGGTCTTCTACATTCAGCACACACCCATACTCCATGCTGTTGCATGGGGCTCTCATCAGACTGTTAATTAGTTCTGATATATTAACCCACTAGGCTGTGAAGCAAGTCTTGGAGAGAGGCATGATTTACTTTCTTCTTTATGTTATTTTACGGCAATAAAACTCCATCAATTTCAGCGATGTTACTCACAAATTATACAAGGGTGAGCAACAAAAGAACTGAATTTTATCAAGCGAAACCGTGGAGGCATGGAAGGCCAGGCTGGATGGGGCCCTGGGCAGCCTGATCTAGTGGTTGTCAGCCTTGCCCATGGCAGGGGGTTGGAACTCAATGATCTTTAAGGTCCCCTCCAACCGAAGCCATTCTATGAGTCTATGACTCTATGACATCTTGAGATGGAAGAGCATGGGTGATCATTATCACCCTGGCCAGTGATAAAACCAGACAAGCTCAGTGAGATGCAAAGCTTCCCAGCTTCCATGGAAGAGCTCAGAGTTTCTCTGGATTTCTACTCTACGCTGCAAATAAACCTAGTTTTTAATCCCCATATTAAATAAAAGTACAGCTCTATTCCCAATAGCAATGAGCACACTTCACTCCCTGCATGCTTCATCTTTTCCTAACTCTTAATTAGAGCTGACGAATGCTTCTTGCCCAACTGATTTTGATCTCCACTGCGCTCACATCGCTGTGCATGTTTATACAAACACTTAATCACCGGCGTTACTTGAAAATGCTGCTCTCTGCCATGCATATGGATAGGAAGATTCTGCGACTTCATTCAGCAGTTCCTTTGTTCAGGCATGGACCCTGGTGCTAAATGGAGTATGTCAGCGTTTCCATGGAAACCAATCAAAATTCATGAAAGGACTGATTTGACTGGCTCCAGCTAGCAATGTTTTATTTCATTTGAGTGCACAATAGCAAAAGATATTACTTTCATCTACTTTAAAAAGAGAGTGTATTAAATTGTTGCATCAGAGCTTCATGGTTGCAAGAGAAACAGTGTTATTCAGCTGATTGCAGGCAGGTTGTCTGTTTATCCCTGATTGTGACAACCAGTTTGGGAGCTCTGTGCACGTCGCAGTAGCAGATGCAGCAAGGAGGTGCAGAGGGGACAAACCCTCCCCTATCCCACCCAGCAGCTTGCTGTACGGAGCAGGAGAATCCTGCCCAAGGTCCTGCTCAGAGCATCAGTGCCCACTTCCCAGCCACTGGGTTTCTGGACCCAACAGAAGTGCAGGCATTTCGGACCAGAGCTTTAGAAAGTGGGCCTATGTGAACCTGAAGAGGTTCAACAAGGCCAAGTGCAAGATATCGCACTTGGGTCAGGGCAATCCCAGATATGAGTACAGACTGGGAGAAGAATTCATTGAGAGCAAACCTGTGGAGAAGGACTTGGGGGTCATGGTGAATGAAGAGCTGGATGTGATCCAGCAGTGTGAACTTAGGGACTGGAAGGCCAATAGTATCCTGGGCTGCAAGAAAAGAGGAGCAGCAGCATGGCAGGGAGGGGACTGTCCCTCTCTACTCTGCCCTTGTGAGGCCCCATCTAGAGTACTGAGTCCAGCCTGGATGCAGCCCAGGAAAAAGATGTGGAGCTTTTGGAGTGGATCCCAAGGAGGGTCACAAAGATGCTCATAGGACCACCTCTCCCATGAAGATAGGCTGAGGGAGATGGGCTTGTTTGGCTTGGAGAAAAGGAGGCTTCAGGGAGATCTCATTGCTGCATTCCAGTGCTTGAAAGGAACTCATAAGCAGGAAGGAGGCTGATTTTTAACATGTTCTCATAGTGATAAGACAAAGGGACTGGTTCTCAACTAAAAGGGGAGATTTAAGTCAGATGTTAGGAAGAAAATCTTTACTCAGAGGGCCATGAGGCCCTGGCACAAGCTGCCCAGAGAGCTGTGGGTGCCCCATAGCCAGAGGTGCTCAAGGCTGGGTTGGATGGGGCCTTGAGTAGCCTGAACTGGTGGGGGGCATCCAGCCCACAGTAGAGGGTTGGAACTGGATGATCTTCAAGGACCCTTTCAACCTAAGCCAGTCTATGAATCTGTGATGCTGTGATGGTTTCAGCAGATATACTCCCCAGAACAACAACAACAAAATAATAATAATAATAATAATAAAAATCAAACATGATTCCAGTTGCTTTGCTTTGTCTTTAGTAGGAAAATATATAATAAACTGTAGCTCATCAGATTGTAATATTCCAGCTGAGGAAATATGATGCACAAAAGAATTATTCAGATGCTACCTAACCTCACTTCACCAGTCATTTAACACAAAGCCTTGGTTTATATAATTCTTTCAGCTGGAAGAAAAAAACTGCATAAAGTTTTACACCAGGCTTTATTTACTGTCCTCTACATTGTTGCAGTAATAAACTCAGCATGACTGAGTGCTAATGTTAATTTAAAGCACTGAAAACACACCATTTGTTTGTATGATGTATCTTCAGTTTGAAGTTTCTTAGATCCAGTTGTTTGACCCTGAGCAAAAACTGTTTTGTGGTTGTTCTTGCAGACTGCATCCCAAAATTCAGTAAGGATCTCTCAGGCTTGCACAGTACAATGAGAAATAACAGTAGAGAGAAATGAAAAAGCATGGAAACAAATGGAAGGCCAGGCTTGCTGTATTCAGCAAAGGTTTCACAGTTGCTGCTGCATATATTGTAATATGAAATAGATGATGCATCTGTATACAAAAGCAAAGATACACATTTTTCTGTATTGTAGAAATTAATAGTTTATAATAATAACTGGGAAGGCTATTATCATCAGTTTCTTCACCTATTACCCAACTGGGTCCAACAGGCTTTGAATCAAGTCTTGTCAGAGTGTTTATCATCCCAAATATCATCCCAAAGCTCTGAAGAGATGCCTTCAACACAAATTGAGCAGAAATTCAGTGTCACCTCTGAGTAAACTTTGCAGACTCAGACTGAGAAAACCAACTCAGACAAGGCTATACCACCCCTAGTGTTTGAATACTGTCTGTTCGTATAAACCGAAGAACTAGCCAGGCATATAGGATCCCTGCTAGTGGGAGGGGAAGAGAAAGCTAAGAACTTGCAGTACATCAGGAAGACGCCCAAATGATGCTTTAGAAATTTTGGAAATAAGCAGATGAAGTCTGTTTAAATCTAGTTTATGCACCCAAATCCTGTTTTCCATCTGGGCTATTAGTCATCTTAACAGCAGGTGAAGAGCTGTTTGTTATTTTAAATAGCACGACTTCCTTGTAACATAGCATGTCTGCCTCTGTATTTCTTTCTCTTAATCTGCAGCTCTCACCTTTCTGTTCATGATTTCTTAGCTGTAAGAAAAGCTGCACCCAAACACCACTTTAAAGTTTAGAAAAGTTTGCATGTCAGTCACGCTGTGATGCAACACACCTTCAAAGAGCACGCCTGCTCTTCCACAACAAAGGCAAATCCAATTTTCACATTCAAAGGACATATAAAGAAATTTGAATGGAGTTACTTGTCTATTCCCTTAATAAAGGAATACCCTGCAGTGCTCAGAGAGAAAGAAAGGCACCCTTATGACCATTTGTCACTAGAATTAGAGGAAAATCATAGAATCATAGAATGGCCTGGGTTGAAAAGGACCACAATGATCATCTAGTTTCAACCTCCCTGCTATGCGCAGGGTTGCCAACCACCAGACCAGGCTTCTCAGAGCCACATCCAGCCTGGCCTTGAATGTCTCCAGGGATGGGGTATCCACAGCCTCCTTGGGCAACCTGTTCCAGCGGCCAAAACTACTTCTCCTATGGGATTAAAATATAAAGACTTTGGCTCAGTTCTTAAATGTAAATGTGATACAGGAGGTAGGATGCAAGATCTATGCAGGAAAGACCCCAGTCAGAGCACTGGGATAGAAGTGATACTTGAAGAACTAAGCTGAGCTATAAGCATCTGGAGAGCTAGATGCACACTGGGCAGTAGCTGCCTTTATGGGTGTACAGTAGCATAGCAATGGCCAAAAGAGTCTATTTTGTCATTTTGCAAGCTAAAGCACATACTTAGTACCTTTAAAAACCAGGAGGAATACATCTGTGAGCTTTCTGGAATGGAGAAGATTTCTAAGTATATGGCAAAATCAGCATAGGTGAATGTACACTTGGACACTCTGGGATGAGGAATGGATCACTTTGGCTTGCTTGTGACCTCTGTTACTGGCATAGCAACTGTACCACTACCATTCATTTGGGAGATTTCAGAAATGCACACCTGGATTCAGGATATGCCTCAATCAGTTCTTATTAGACACTTTAAACAAATCAGCTCATTATATACTTTCACAATGCCTAAAATATTCTGCCCTGAATTGCTCCATACCTCTGTTACATACCTTATCTTCTAGTTCTTATTTATAGAAAGAGAGAATCATTAAGGTTGGAAAAGGCCTCTAGGATCATCCAGTCCAACCCAAAACCATCCCCACCATGCCCACTGACCACGTCCCTCAGTGCCACTTCACACAGCTCTTGAACACCTCCAGGGACAGTGACTCCACCACCTCCCTGTACAGCCTGTGCCCTATGTCACATAGTAAATACAAAACATTACTGACCAGTCACTGAGTGGACTTTTCTTTTTTTTTTTTTTTTACTTTAAATGTTTGGTTTGGTTTGGTTTCTGTTGTTTGATGTCTTGTTTTGAAATTTTGTATTAAGATAATAGTGATCATTGGCAGAAATGAGTTTTGATAACGCAGATGGTTATTGTTTCACTGTCGGTTTTTGGAACAACAGCTGAATAAGAAACAAAGTGCTAATTTCAGAGGAAAAAGAAAATTCACTTTGGAAGCAAAGGCAGTCAGTGCTAATGGCTTTAAATTCCTTTCCTTATACTATTAATAACCCGGTGACATGGATCTTTTCGGGCTATTACTGAGGAGCTGTGTGGTTGATACCACTGTCGTCACTTTAACAAATTGTTGTATGAAATAGCCTTTCAGAGCTTTCGTTGATTGATAACTGAGTTAAAGAAACTTCCCTTTGTGGAAAAAAACAAAGTGAGGTGGAGGGATGCAAATGACTTCTAACTGCAGATCAGAGAAGGAGCACTCCATCACTCTGTCTGCAGCTTGTCAACATAAATTTCAGTAAGCGTTGTTTCAAAAAATGAATGAAAAACAAAAGAAAACAAGAAAAATTAAAAGAAGGCCTGAGAGTGCTATTTGAAACATAAATACTTCAAGCAAGCTCACAAATGCTCTACACAGCAGGATTAACTTGTGCATAAATTGACTGAGATAACTGTTTTCAGTCTCTAGATAGCACCGATTGATATTTTCTAATGATTGCTGTGCATCATTTCTGCTTTAAAGATGAAACATGAAAACTGTGATAGCTCCTGTTTTTGTTACTCTATGCTTTTCCCCCTTTCCTAAGACAGTCGCTTCACAGACTTATATGAAGGCAAAGATTTATATGCCCACAGAAAGTTCAGATATACAAGCCCTGTTCTGAGAAGCAGAACATATAAATGCTGACCTACATAGATCACAGTGCTATGCCTCTGCAATATTGATAGGGTAGAACAAGGTTACACCAGGATGCAGTTTGGATGTGACTCCTCAAAAGAATACGTGTAGGTAAAGGAAGAAGTGGTGTAACGGGTACAGTAAGGATTATGGTTCTTTTGAGGAGTCAGTACTTTGGAAAAGCCATTTGCTGCTTGAATGGCAGAGATGATAATCTAGAGCTTTGGCAGTTAAGGTCATCAGCTCAGCAGAAAAATGAATTGCTTATGCTAAGGTTTGGGGTTGTGAGTCCTTATACGTATGAGGTCCACAGCCTGAAATGAATGTGAATAGGAGTTAGGGTAAGTATCCTGATCAGAAGTTCATTAAAAGACTTGTGGTGATTTTTATAAATGCTGAAGTGACTTGAATGAAACCATCAGATACACCCCACGGCTATGGCAGAGCACTGGCAATGCACTGCCCTCTGCAAGGCACAGCTGAGTGAGAAAGTGGCTTCTGAGCCCTCTGTGAGGGAAAGGGCAGCTCACCTGCAGCAAGATGGAGTCAGTGCAGGAGATCTCACCCCTGAAATGATGCTACGATTTGGTGCCTGGTATAGCATGCTTTAATATTCTTGACTTTAACTTAGAGCACACTTTCAGATGCTAGAACTGTTTCATTTCTGCAGAAGGTGAACAGTGTCCCCCTCAAATAGAGTAAGAGCCTTTGAAAAATGTTATTTTCTAAGTCTGAAGACAGAGAACAAGCTGTAAATATATGCATTATACAGCGTTTATGTAGCATGAGATTTCACTTTCAGTCTTTATTGAGTAGGTCAACCTTGACAGCAGGGAAGGGAAAAAAAAAAAAGCCTTTTAATTCAATGTGTAACTCCAACGAATAGAAAAGACACATTCAAGATTTCTCTTGCCCCGGACAAAGCTATTGCCAAGGAATACACCTGCATCTGCTTATTTTAGTCCACTAATACTTCACAATTTGGCAGCAGTGAGACATGTAAGGTTGAAAACAGTAACTATGGTGAAAAAAAGCTGTCTGAGAGATTGAAAGGAAGTTTTGGGGTGAACACAGGCTGCATTTTTTAATCTGTGTGATGAAATGGTTATTTCATTTAAAAACTGCACTGCAGGCAGGCCAATAGGGCTGTGTATTTAAGGTTGCCTGACACTTTCCATTACAAGAACCTGTATTCAGACACCCGTACTTGCTGACAAATGTGAACTGCTTGGTCTGAAATATCTCATGCCGGGTGTTTGCCCCTGCATTAAATCTGTGCAAAAATTTTGTCAACTTCAGATTTTTTTCTCAAGAATAAGGCAAGGAAAAAATACTGTGTTTGATTCCTGGTGAAATCAGGGACACTTCTGTTTTGTTTGCTTTTTTTTTTTTTACCGTAGAGCAGTAACTAATCCATCTTGCATGAGAGTTGCCCGAAATCTGCTGGGAGGTCTTTTCTATTTATAAGTGTTTTGCCGTAAGATCATAGGATCGTTTGAGTTGGAAGGGACTTTTAAAGGCCATCTAGTCCAACTCCCCTGCAATGAACAGGGACATCTACAGCTCCATTAAGTTGCTCAAAGCCCTGTCCAGCCTGACTCTGAATGTCTCTAGGGATGGGCTTTCCACCATGTTTCTGGGCAACTGATCAGATCAGATGGATACATGCATACGTTGAAATGGGCCTCATTCCACTTTCCTGGCCAAGTGATACAACATGATGGCAAGTGTTTAAATTATTTTGCCTTGGTCCTACATGGTCTTGATCTGATTCTACAGTGGTGTTGTGACCTGACAAAAATAGCACCTGTTCCTGCAACCTTCCCTCTATGCTCTCTGCCAAATTTGAGTATGAAAGGACACCATAAATTGCTCAGCCCTCAGATCATGAGAAACTTCTGTGCAAAAAGATTGGTAATGCAGTAATCGTCAGTCCAGCCCATTCAACAGAGGACTTTATCCTCATGATTTCAAATTACAAATAATTTGTGCCAAGAATAGTTCCTTTGTCCAGGAAAGAAATCATATCCTTACTCCCTGGGCATGAATCATTAAGAATACTTAGATTTTCTCTTGGAATTTTCTCTTCTTAGGGCCAAGTTGCTCTGAAACACTTTTATTTCATTATTTTATTACTTTCACCTTTCTATTGCTATAGTATTCTTCTTCTTTTTTTTTTTTTTTTAGTTTTCTAGAAAATGGGACAAGAAACTTTCTGATCCTTCCTTTCTAAAATGTAAATAGACTGAAATAAATAAGAAGCACAGTGTCACTGCAGATTGGCCTTTCCAAGTTTAAATATCCCAATTAAAACCTAGTGGTTGCTTCAAAACATCTGGTGAGTTTATGAGAATTCATATATCCTAGAGATATGACAATTCATACCTACATATTTTATTGCACTGCTCTGGTGAATTACAATGTAGACAGAAATATGGTCCCTTTGGCTCAGCATGCTTGACAAAAGAGAAAAATAGGGCTACAAAATTTTGAACAGGTTTGGAAATTTATTTGATTTGTGGAAGGTAGTCTTAAGAGGAAGGCAGATATCCTGTGAAGTGATTTAGATTCTAATTTTTAAAGACATATAGATGTTGGTCTGCTTTGTAGTGAAGTGAAGCTGAATGCTAATTCCTGGTGTCTAAGCTACCATAGATATTTTGTCCTGGAGATATGAAAAGTAGTTGCTTGGTGGTTACAGATGGCATTTGGAGGTTGGACATGTGGACTGGTTTCTTCCCAGGACCAGGAGAGCAGCAAATTTGGTCTCTGTTTGCTGTTTTGCATTCCCTCTTTTAAAGATATGCTAAAGATGGGTCTTTCTCTTTCAGTCGTGTTCAAGTGGTGGGGCTGTGACCTCTTTGCTGAATTTAAAGTTTATTATGTATATACCCAGAACGTACTTAATTGGTCGAGTTTCTCAGAGAATGTGAGAAACCTCCTTTATTATTTGTTCTTCTCAGGTCCTCATTTCAGTGATAGAAGAATCATGGAATCATAGAATCATGGCTTGGGTTGGAAGGGAACTCAAAGGTTCCCCATCCAGTTCCAATGTCCCCTGCCTTAGGCAGTGTTGCCAACCACTAAATCAGGCACTAGACCAGGTTGCCTAGGGCCCCATCCAACCTGGTCTTGAAGTCCTTCAGGGATGAGGCATCCATATCTTCTCTCAGATGGGAGAAGAGGGTGGGAGAAAACCAGGACCATCACCAACTAGTGCATGTGGTCTATCAGCAGTCACATTTTCCAGTATAGAGATCCTAGTGAAGCCGTTGTGCTTTTGCTGGAATAGTCTATTCATGCTTTGTGATGGAGACTGAGTATTTCCATGCATTTCATCCCAGGTTATTAAGTTCTCAGAGGAGTTTCTTGGCTCTACTGAATTCTTAAGACCAAACCCTTAGGAGATAAAGGAGACACTGAATTTTAGGCAGTAATTGTCACCCAAGTGCCCACTTAGGGCATCCAACTGATTGGACTAGATGATCTTAGTGGTCATTTCTAACCTCAGTGATTCTGTGATTCTAAGCACCAATCCAAGTGCCTTGTGTGCAGGTGTACCTTGCATCTTTGTCTCATTCACATGTTCCAGAGTTCATTCTATTAATGCCTTTCTCTGTGACTATAAACAAGTAAATTCACTTTCCTGGGTCTTTTTTTCCCCAGCATTTTACTTACCCTCATATTAACTCTTATGAGGTAGAAGCAGCCTGCCGCTACATATATAATAAAAAGACTAGCTCTTTTCTTGGAAGATGTGGAAAAGAAGAGAAAGAGACCATTAGGTGCTACAGAACACTGGTAAGAAGGGAATTCTAGTTCCTTGTGGCTGTTTACGTATCTCTGAATTATCATGTCTAATGCAAAATATGTTAGTATTAGAATTTGATAGTAAACTTTGAGTGCAAAAGCACACTTTGGAAAGCATAGAATGCTTGGAGCTACCGAGATTCTTGTAGTCAGTCTCTGAAGGCTCATAAGCATCCATTTGCTCTAAATTACATGGAAACTGTGCTGCATACCTGAACACCAAAATATTTTGTTTCTGCTCTTAATTCTGCCACAATTCAAGGCTCTAAAACTTAATGCTTTATAATTAGTCATTCTCACATTCCCAAAATGTAAAACAATTTTATTTCTTTTAAAATTATTTTATTTCACCACCTTTCCAGTAGACCTAGGGAACATAGAAAGAATGATAAATTGGTAAATCTGCTCCTATGGGTACATTTGTATCCCTACCTCACTTATAAGTAGATTGCATTATAAAAAACAAACAATCCCCAAAATACATCTTGCTAAATAAAATCAAACCATTCAACTGGATTACAGCTTAAGAAAGAACAAAGAAACCACAAAACAAAAACTAAAATAAAAAGTCCTACCATGTAATGAATGGCAAGCTGGAAGCTATTATTGGTATGAACCTTGTTTAACAATCAGTGTGCTCTTAGCAAACTATATAATATTTTCCTGCAGAGTGCTACTGCCAGTCGTTTTTAGATTTTTTTTTTTTTTTTTTTTTTAATGAATGGAAGAATTGCTGCTGTTTCCTGGAGCACTTTGATCAGGAACTGTTATACCAAGACATCCAGCTGACTTACATGCTTGAAAATCAGAACAGAGAAAAGGAAAAGGGAAGCTATAAGAAATCATAGGATCATAGAATGGCCTGGGTTGAAAAGAACCACAATGATCATTGAGTTTCAACCCCCCTGCTATGTGCAGGGTTGCCAACCACCAGACCAGGCTGCCCAGAGCCACATCCAGCCTGGCCTTGAATGCCGGCCGGGATGGGGCATCCACAACCTCCTTGGGCAACCTATTCCAGTGTGTCAACACCCTCTGCGTGGAAAACTTTCTCCTAATATCTCACCTGAACCTCCCCTGCCTCAGTTTAAAACCATTCTCCCTTGTCCTATCACTATCCACCCTTGTAAACAACTGTTAAATCAGTCAGTGTAAGTGACCCTACATGAACAGAACATGACACGTCCAGGAGTAGTAAGAATTAGCATAATTCTGCTGCCATGGAAATTAGCAAGAGTTAAATCATGGAATTCAATGGGTGATGACTTAGAAAAACGCTGGGTGCTTTTGAAAAATCTCACTCTGATAATTTGACTTTTTCTCTTCTTTATAACTTGTCAGGATTAAGAGAGAGGGGAAAGAATAAAAGAAAAGACTTCATTTTGTCACACCTGGCAAAGTGATAAATCTAATTGTGCAGTCATCCTGACGTACCATCAGAGAGCTGGAATGTGCTGAGCAAAAACACACCAGATATTTGAAATGTTACAGATACGAGCTGTAAGAATCACTGGCATTTTTGATTTGGTGAGCGAACTGTTTTGACATATTTGAAACACACTGTCATTTCTATTTTATTCAAAATGACATGGAGATATCAGCCCTAAATTGTAAATAATTTTGGCTTTCAACACATAGATGACTTGTCCCTCCCCACATCTCCACATTTGCAGCTTGTACAAAGAACTGGAAGACATGGATCGCTCCATGGCTTGTGTTAGCCTCATGGAAGCCAAGTGGCAAATCACCAACTCCTGCCTTCTGATCAGCCCTGGCTGACTGAGATGGCAGAGCTGACAGCAAATGCTGAGAGTAAGTCAGCACATGGCAAGTTTTAAATGGAGCGTATGAGTGAAGGGGTGAACTGAAATGAGAGCAGAATCCTATTTTCACAGTCCTTCTGCTAGGAAGCTGCATCTTGTCAAAACCATGAACAAGATATTTCTTTTTCCTGCTCTCTGAAAAGGAAGTATCAAAATCTTTAATGAGAGATTCTTTCTAAAACACATTGTTTTGAAATATGAAGGGAATACAAGAAGACAGAGCAAAAAAAACATGATGTATCTTTAATTACTGAAATTATTATCCCCAATAAACCAGAATAAAATGCAGAAGGTATGTTTGGATAACACTACAACAAGACTGATGCATAAATCTGGGCACCACACGAGGGAAAAATGATATTAACATTAAGGTTTTCTGTTCAGGGTAACATTTTTCTTCCTATTGCTTTCTCATTGTTTATTCCTGTTCATGTGTTAAGAGCTTTAATTCAGGGAACTTTTATACAACTTCAAAAGTAGGTAAATAAAATTAACACCTTGTCAACTCTTTATTACAGAAAGTCTGTCATCCCATTTATGCGTTTTAGCACAAAAGAAAACTGCTTCTTTCCATCTCTTTTATTCCTTCTCATCTCTATGAACTTCAATCTCATGTAGTCCTTTCAAGAAAACTTTATTTCTCTTCTTGTTCTGTTAAGTTTCTCTGCTTTGAAATCCATCTTTTGTTCTGGAGGAAAGAGAACATTAGTGATTTTGATCCTCCACTTAACCTTGATAAATGTAGAAGTCATCAGATATAACCTACTATGCCAGCTTCTGAACTGTACATGCTGTAACTAAGTATTCTTCCAGAAAGGATGTAAAGTCAGCATCCTTCAAACCTTAGACAGAGTAGTACTGCAGGATGAGTAAGTACTCTCACCCTGCTTTCAAACTCCCTGTTATCTTGTTCGGCTTTGTATGTCTCAGATAAAAAAGAGACAAGATTTCACATTTTGAAATGTTTGTTCAACACCTTAAAAAGAAGGAAAAACCCTTTGATTTGAGCTAGTAAATGCAGACTTTCACTTCTTTTTGCAAAGAAAAAAGTCACTGTCAACTTGTGCTTCAGAGGTTTGTTTGTTACAAAAGTGAGGGTAACCTCAAATCTCTTCCTTTTTTAGTGCCAGTATAGAAAGAGATTCCTAGAAGCAAAATTCCATTCTTTCTCCGTAGGGTACAACAAGCTCAGCAGGTGGCAATGTGAAGTGCAGCAGATAACACAGTCATTCTCACCCACGCCACTTGCAAGAATTTTTTCTGATATATGTTCAGAAAAAAGAAACTCAGAAAACTGAACTCTGCATTTGCACAAATACTTTAAGGCATTAAATCCATTCATCTATTTTAGCAGCATAATTGCTCTCGTCTCCCCCTGTAGTCAGCGGATGAAGGAATGTTTCCTCAGATGGTCTTCTGTGCTCTGATTTGACATCGTGTCTCTCTTCATCCATTCATACAAAGATCTCAGCAGTGGCAATGTCTCCAGGAGTCTCCCCTAGTTAAACATCTGAGAGTCCAGAGTGATTCTTCAGCTCCTACTACTTCCTCTCCACCTCTGCCAACAGCTACAGTTTGGGAATTAACATCTGAAGTGGGATATAACCAGGCAAAGGTGAGTGAGCCCTTGGGACTGATTGTTGGCATCATCGAGTAACTTTTGACTGTTAGTGAAAGCTTGCTGGTCTACTTCTCACTTTGTCTTCATGTTATTCTAATTCTAAATGCCCATTATTCTGTTCCCAGCTATTGTTTCTCCTCCATACTCTGCCTCATTTAATATAATCCCCATCCTTCTCTTTACTTAATCTCTTCTTCCACCTCTCACAGCCTTGCTGCACTTGAAGCACATGCTGCAAATCACATGCTGCAAATCACATACTAAATAAAAGCATGTATTAACTATTAACTGAAAATAACTAAAATTAGAGAAATAAATTTGAACTCCTCACATCAATGCCCTTCAGTTTACTTGTGATTTAAAATCCTTGCTACTGTTGCTTGCGTGATTGCTCTTACCTGCACGTGGCTTGATCTTGCGGGCTATGAACTAATTAGGCATGGAGAATCTCTTGCTGTGTGCAACTGGGGCTTGAAGCCTGGGTTCTGCTGACTGTCACATTCATAGTGACCCTTAGGACACGGGGACCCCAGGTGTCCCGGATACTTGCAAAGAAGTCAGCACAGATTAGGTAAGCAGTGGTAATGGCTGCTATCTACACTCTCATCCAATGGCAATGATGCAGTGTAGTTCTTTTTCATAATAGGCTAAACTAAGTCCAATGTCAGACTTGGTGCAGATAATAAATATTCAGACAAACAATTAGCACAGCTCAGTTGACACATGGCAGCTTGTAAAGCTGTTATAATTTCACTCTGTGCGAGTCCTCTGAAAACACAGTTGGGTTTGCTTTTGCTCTTCTGCCAAAACTGCTACTACATAACAAATTAAATAGTCAATAGACTAGACAGGAAATTAAAAGACTTGAGTTTGATTACTGAGCAGGTGCTCCTTGAGTGACCTTGGGTAAATCATAGATTAATTGACCCATGGTTCAGTTTGTTATTGCTAGACCTGCTGTGGGAGTAAACTCTTAGAATAGTTGGATTCTATAACAATGAAATTCATGTGAATACACCTAAGAGGAATGCAATTGCAGAACATGCTGTTTTCACCATGACCTCAAATTTGTATTTCTTCAAGAGAGTGCCTATACAATGGGGGGAATCCTGTTGATTCACAGTTGTCACCCCATACAAAATAAATTGCCAATTAAAGTTTAACAGGCTCCTGCTCATTTTTTATGCAACATCACTTTTGCCTAAATATTCAGGAATACGATGGTGATATAACTCTAATGAAAGGAAAATCATATGCCCTTTCCATTCAGTGGCAGATTAACCCTAAAAAACTTCATCTACCACCCACTGTTTTTCCCCTTTACGTTAATGAAGCTTTGGAATTAATAACAATAAAGTAAGCTTTCACACAGTGTATTAACTTATACAGGCAATATTATCACCGTTTTGTCCAGTCCTGTGTCATAACATTCTTCTGATTCTCTTCCAGTTTAATGATGTCAATGGGAAGAACTGACAGTTTGGTCATTCCTCATCTGTTATAACTACAAGCAGCCATAGAGCATTGTTGTATAATGCCTAATGAGATTACAAACTTTGAGCAGAAGAAATTCAGTGCAAACTGAAAATGTGTGCCTGCTTCCTGAGTGCACTGATACTTATAATAACTTTAGTAGGTTCAATAGATTTACTAGAGGCAAGAGTCCAGCAGGCATTGGTTATTTCCACCAGTTCCGAAACTGAGGTTTCTCGCTGTGGCTCTGAGCTTGTCCTGTTTCTAGTTCAGTGCTTCTTCTCTAGTGCAGTGCAGAGATCCACCCCAAAGTCTTATTTCGTGTAGCAGAGATGATAGAATCATAGAATTATAGAATGGTTTGGGTTGGAAGGGACCTTTAAGATCATCTAGTTCCAACTCCCTGCTATAGGCAGGGGCACCAGGTTGCTCAAAGCCCCATCCAGCCTGGCATTGGGTGCTTCCAAAAGCATTCAAGAGATGTGAAATGTGGAAAGGGATCAGGAGAAAAAGAGGCCACACTGACAAGCAAGGCTATATCTTCTTGCACTAATTTCTGAAATGAAACGATACAAAGGGTGAGAATTCCCTTTCCCTATTCTGTCCCGTCCACCACTTTAAGATAGTCTCTGGCTCTGCCTTTATCTTTCAAGTCATGAAAGGTTGTAAAAAAAGGTATTTGCACAATATCATGAACCCCTTCCTGGGTTTTGAGTACAGATGGCTTCCAAAGGGAATGCCAGTGAGTCCTCCCACTGATGAAAATTTAAACCAGCATAATTATGAGCATGTCTTGGCCTCCGTGAGATCAGATGACACAGCTGTTCCAGTTGACTCTGCGATGGACACAGATGAGTCCATGAGCCAAGCCTGGTGCCATCATTGGGAAAGCACATTTAAGAGAGAGCAGAAAAAGCTAGAGAGAGGAGGGAGTCAGAAGGAAGCAGCAGAGGGAACACCAGAGTCAGAGGAGGAGGAGGCGTTTGAAAGCTTTTATAAGCATATCAAATATGCTTTCATAAGATAAGATATCAAATCTAACAGGAAATTTATAAAAATGAATCTAACTCAAATCAGGAAGGTGCATCAACTTTTCTGTTGAGAAGCAAATACTTAAAAAATTCCACTGTTTGATGCTGCTGAGAAGTATACAATTAGGTGATTTCATTAAATTTCCCCCACTTTAAGTGCTTGGATGCATCTCCATTATAAGCACACAATCCACAACCAGCACATTACTGACCCTTCCCACATCAGGGGAGATTAGAGCACGTGTCAGCCCATAACCACATTAAGTGAATTTTGTTTGAAAGTAAGTGTGAGCTGGGAGCATTCCTCCTGCAGTGTATTAGGGCTATGACCGCTTTATCTTACTGTGGCCAGATATACAACTTGAATCCCTACTGTCACTAATACAATCTTTTAAAAGAATTTCTCTAACAAGTTTTTTTTCTTTTTTCTTTTTTTCTTTGCACATCTAAAAGCACAGGGATTCTTTCTTCTTCTCCTTCCTTTACATGTGAAACTTTGCTGCAAAAATCAATTTTGTCCGTTGAATGAATGATGTGGTGGCACTTCTGTAGACATAATGTCAAAAAAAACAGTGTTCTTCAGAAACGCCTCTCTTTTGTGTGACTTGGCTGTGAGGCACACTAATTAGTTGGCAGCAAGTCTGAAGTTTTCTGATTCACTGAGCTCTTCCTTACAGCATTACAGAAGATATAGTAGTTTCTTGTTTTTATTTCTTCCAAGGAAAAAATATTTAATCACATTTTAAAAACAAAGCTACATCTAATGTCTTCATGGCATTTTTCTGTGAAAATATGTACTGGGTGCAGCCTCATGAAAAACTACTCATGTTTCTTTAGAATAGCACAGAAATAACATTATGGCTCTTAAATATATGAAACGTCCTTCTCTGCCCTTGTTCATATACAAAGGCTGCTCTGAAAGTAACCTCTTATTTTATTCTGTTAGGCCATTATGACAGAGGCCAATGGTGATGGTGTGGTAGTAGAGGTTGTGCCTTCCCGCCAATATCCTGTTACATGTTGTTGTCGTGTGACAGATGGCAGCAGAGGGGAGTCTGACAAAATGGTGTCTGACATGGAAGCGCGTATGAAACAGGGGTGTGCCACTGAATTCCACGATGCTGAAAAAATTGCACCTATTGGCATTCATCAGTACTTGCTGAACATTTATGGACACCAAAAGTGGATGTGAGCACAGTGAGGTGGTGGGTGCCACATTTCAGTGGTGGTGACAACAACAGTGGGTGACCTCCACTGACAGATTTTTACAAGCATGGCATGAAGGCTCTTGTATATTGCTGGTAAAAATGCATAGCTGGTGGTAGTGACTTTATTGCAAAACAGTGCTTTGTATCTGAGAATTTACTCTATCAAGTAGGAAATAAATACGAGCTGTTACTTTTGGAGCGATCTACGTACATTAAAGATCTCATAAAGCATTATCTATAGAAATCGAAGACTCACGCATGAAAGCACATGTAAGATGAAGTATATCCTCTATTATTGAAGTACTCACAACTTTTATTAGAGATGCACGAGACTGTGTTACACAGAATGTATTGGTACACAGCTTACATCTATATCAGTGTAGTTCAAATTTTTTATATTAATCATATTGATAATTTCAATAAATCTAACACCTTCAGCATTTCAGATTTTGGGGCAGAAATAATCAACCAACATTGGAATGAGTCAGGTTGTTAACCTGGGACCTACATCAGTGTTTTGAAAGTACCCTTGTTGCAGAAATTCCAAGTCATTAAAATCCTGAAACATTCATTTTTCTTTGCTATGAAAACAGAAATCCTACAAATTCCAACATCTGTTTCTATGCATGGAAATACACAACTTGCATTTCTCATTATTTCCTTGCATGGCATCATTCATGAGCGACAAATAACCATAGAAAACCTCTGTCCCTCAATACATCTGATACACCAACAGCTCTGAGAAGTTCAAAGCTCTCTTCACCTGCAAAAGTTACCTGGCTCCTTATATGTCTCCCCTTGAATCTGGCTTTACTATATGTGAATGCTGCCAAATGTGTCCTAGAAGCTCAGTTTATAGTACACTATTCTGGATACCCTCTGTACTACACTGTAGGCATATAGAGTTTCTATAGAGAAAATAACTGAAAAAAAAAAAAAATTCCTAAGTTGCATTGGCTATACATTAGCAAGTATCCCAAAAACACAGGTCAGGTTCTTGGTTAGCCTCCAGGAGGACTATATCCTCATTACATGACATTGAATCCTTGTCTCTTCAAACCCAGTGTGGTACCTCTGTAAATAAATTTATTTTGTGGGTGTGCTTGCATTTATTTTTGCAAGTGCTTGAAATAATTTTAAAGGCTGTATCTTAGCCTACAAAAGTTACCTTTTTATATAACATGCTTCTTACATCCTGGCCTGTTAGGAGAGTTGAGCTGGAAATGTTTGAGAGGGCAAGGTCACACAGGGTAGATTCTATATGGAATAGGAAAACACACATAGCGTGGTTTTGTCTATATTGTTTGTGTGGAGTAGTCTCTGGCATAAACAATCCCCACAATTAAAGTTTAATTTTGTTTTACCATACCTAGCTGATTCACTCCAGACCAAAGCCTCAGTGCTGCCATGGTGTACATGCAGTATGGATGACTGGAGTGTCACGACCTGAAGATGTATTTGTAAGCTAAGTTATTTTGCAGCATATACACTCAGATAAACCAGAGCAAGGAAAGACAATAAACGACAGGAAATTGAATCTCATAGATTCATGAAGCCAAACCTGTCAGTATCTTGGATTTAGTTAAATAAAAGTCATTAGCAGGGGAGAAATGAAAAAACAGTATCAACAAATTGCTACTGCACTGATCAGCCTGTCCAAACCAGAGTCTGGACATTAGCAGAGGAATACACATTCCAAATGATAGAAAGTAGTTCATTCCACTGAGAAGCAGACAAGGTGAATCACTAAGGCTGGGTTACATGCTCACATTTATTTGGCTTAAATTTGTACTCTTGAGTACAAGCCTTGTCTTCCCTGCCTTGTGGACAATCATGTTCCTCCTATGCCTTGCCTTTGAGCCACACAACGAGCCAATTTAATAAACTTGTTCTGCAGGAAACAATTTATTTTCCTCTCCTCTCTTTTCAATTTTCAGCCAGGTTAGTCTCTGCACCTGCTTGTTCCATGAGAGGGTGTGGAAAAAAGCAGATTAAGGCAGAAGAGAAGATGTGATCAGATAAATAGAGTGGCTGTACAGATTCACTTTAGCGTAAAGTCACAACATTACAAAGAAAGACCAGAACAAAAAGGGAACAGTGAGTACAAAGACTGAAATCCAGCAGGAAGAGCAGACGAGACAAGTGGCAAAAGGCAGGAGAGAAAATAAGTTTTGGCATTAATTGGCTTTAATTTGTGATTTAAGCTAACAGTATCATCTTTTTACTGGAACACTGGCTAAGGTGCTCTACCATATATAAGAAAAACACTGATAAGAGCTCATAAAGGCAGAAGGGAGGAACTGTGTTAAATCTTTTTAGACAGTTTAAAATCCTTTCTCTATCTCAGCTAGTGGTCCGGGTTTTTCCACACGATCGCTTGACAGTCACAAGTGTCTTTACAGTGAAAAACCACCTTGTTTAAGTCAGGTGTCTACAGATGCTACACCTATGCTCTGAGGTGACTGCCTCTCTTCAGTTGCAATAAAAGAAACTTAGAAAATTATCCTAAAGTCAGCTTTTCCTGTAGGTCAGATAACAGGAGATGAACTGTATCCAGAAGTTTTATCTCTAGTTACAGGCAAGGGCAGCAGATATGCAGCCATATTTTGTAATCCTGGGGGTCAAGGGATACAGTCACCATCCTATGGGCAGAGGTGAAAGGAAAAATTGCTTTGGATGTGGGAAGAATAGCCTAGTAATACTTCTTATATGCAAATGCCTCGGTTTACCCTGCTGTGTAAAATTTAGTTTGCTCACACGCAGAATCGTAGAGTGATTAAGGTTGGAACAGACCTCTCAGATCACCAAGTCCAACCACCAGCCCGTCCCCGCCATGCCACTAATCATGTCCCTCATGTGTCACATCCACATGGTTCTTGAACACCTCCAGGGACATGACCAGCAAGTATTTACTATCTTCACTTTCAAATAAATAAACAAAAAGCTGCTAGGTCAGCTTTTTGTTCATAATAACATGAGTTTTGGTGATTCATTAGTGCTCATTAAGCTGAATTTTTCCTCTGAGTATTATAACTGAGAATCATGCAGTGATGCGGGGAATAGTTCTGAGGCAGCACTAACTTACCTCCTAGCAAGCTGTATAAACTTTAGAGCATTGTGCTCCCTAAGTCAGTAAAAATGTGCATTATTTAGAGAAGGTTCCAGTTGATTCTGCAGGGCCCCCAGCACCTGTGAATCCCAGAGACAGAAATCAGCATGTGGAGCAGCTGCATTTGCTGAGTAAAATTGATGCTGGTTAAAAAATAACAAAATCAATGCCCCAAACTCAAGAACAATGACAAACCCACTTACGAGCAGGCCAACATCAGCAGATTTTTTTCAGAGCTTCCTTGGAAAGTACGGTCTTTTTGGCGAGATTACGTACAAAATTGACATTGCTTAATACAAATTGGATATGAACTCATACAAAGAGACAGAATCATTACCAGGTATCATAGAATCATAGAATGCCTGAGTTGAAAAGGACCACAATGATCGTCTGGTTTCAACCCCCTGCTATGTGCAGGGTCGCCAACCACCAGACCAGGCTGCCCAGAGCCACATCCAGCCTGGCCTTGAATGCCTCCAGGGATGGGGCATCCACAACCCCCTTGGGCAACCTGTTCCAGTGCGTCACCGCCCTCTGTGTGAAAAACTTCCTCCTAATATCTAACCTAAACTTCCCCTATCTCAGTTTAAGACCATTCCCCCTTGTCCTATCACTATCCACCCTTGTAAACAGTCGTAGGTAGAGGAAATTCTTTACAGTGTCACTGCTGGATTTGAAATGGTGTTTGCCCCTGCCTTTATCTTCACTCGGAATGAGGTAGTGCTTTAACAGGCCCTCTGCTACAGAGTGAACACAGTGAATGCTATGCTAGTGCCTGCAACCATAAGGGCAACTACAGCTCTTGGCCCTGTAACTTAAAATGTTTTAGGCTTGTGTGATTCTAAGGTAACAGATAACTAATTCAGATTACATCATGACAGCTGGCACTGAGTGAGACGAGTAACTGTACCCTAGCCTCCAAAATTGGCAGTAACTTGAATAACACATTTCAACTACCACTGAAGCTGCAGTGCTGCCAGATCTTCTGTACTTTACAAATGCTGCTTGATGCACTTTCAGCTATAGTGGCTTATTAAGGGCCATCAAAATGACTACCCAGTTATTACACTGTTAATGCATTTTAATAATAATTATTTATTGTGTCTATAATTTTGAGTCAATTACAAACCAGGCTGCCCATGTCAAACAACTTAATTTCCTCCAACGCTGAAAACCTCCAGAGGAGCTGCACTTGTAATAGCCTGTGGTATGCAAAACATATGGTAGGTCTTAATAGGACTAGATTAAATGCTTGTTTAAATCAAAATGTTGGAAAAATATTTATTCTATTTTTTAAGTATAATTAAAGTGCATTTGTAAAATTATGTTAATTGCTAGACATGGGGGGAAAAAGAACTACCCTTCCAAACCTATTAAATAAGCATAAGAACACTGTGCATTTACCTTACTTAATGTTAATGAGATAACATTTGCAAAGCACTTTGAAGCCTTGAAGGGCTACATTTTCTTTCAGTCGTTACTACTATTCCAATTGCTTTTTTAAAATTTTGTTTGTTCATTTAATTTTATTTCATTTTACGGGGCAACATTTTTCACACATCTGTTAGATGCAGTATAAGGCACAGGGACGAAGAGCTCAAGACTGCAGGGTGTTATTTGCTTGAGATATCATTGCCGAAGACCGCGAGTCCTCCAGGAGCATGGACAGTATTGCAGTCAATGCACAGAAAAAACTGCTGATATCCAACAGTTGCTGTTGGTTCTCCAGCAATGGTCTTAATAAAACCTCTAGAAATGGATTAGAGTGGAAGTTTCCATACAGGTCTTCATATGCGTCTAAGTTGGGCTTCTGCTGAGCCCACCTTTTGCAAGAGCTTCTGTCTGTTAACTAGATAGACTAATCAAGGACTGCACCACTTGGCAGTGCGAATTCCCCTATGACATGTACCCACATGTAATACCCATAGCATTGTGTTTTGCCTGAGATTTTCAAAAACACTGAAAGACATGGAGTCTCCTAACTTCAAAGCGAATGAACTAACGTTAATTAACCTCCATGTAAGACAGAACAAATCAGGCTTTGTATGGGACTGTAGTCAAGGGTCTAACTCCTGCTGAACTCCTCTGCTTTTATTCCAGTTGCTCACACCATGAAGGTTATTCGAGCTTGACCCTGCTTGCAGAAAATCAATGAAAAGTCAGTCTCTGGGGTTAATAATATCAGGAACAGATCTTGTATTTGAGGTTAACTTTGGAGTTGTTTTAGTTTTGGATTTAGCTTTGCCCAGCAAACACAGTTGAATGTTTCGATTAAATAAAATGTAATTTAATAATCTATATAGAAGTGATATTTGTTACAAATTATGAAGTTAGATGATTAGGAAGAATAAATAGGAGAGAGTGGAGCTGAATGTACATGAGCTTTAGCTTCACTGACTCTTTCCTTTTTCCTGTCTATTGCCCATTTGAATGAAAAGGAAAAATGTGAGTGTGGCAGGGGTCAAAAACTTACTTTATTAGAGGCTTAAATGCTTCCATTTCACTGTATTCAGTGAGTACCAGGATTTGATCTTCCCTCCTGGTTCCCATATTCTGTTCTCCCCTGCTACACTGATTTGTTTTTCCCATGTTGCTAGACTTTTCTTTCTTCCTACTTTTCTCCTACTCTCCTTCTCCCACTCAGTACTATTTGTGTTTGCATTAACAAGTAGTTGGACTACATAAAATCCTCCATAGTCATATCAGTTGACTGTCTATACCAAACCACTTCCCCTTGACTGTGCAGCACCAAGCTATATCAATCCTGCAAAGTGCTGAGCTTCCAAGTGCAAAGGCAATCTATTTGATCACCCCGGGAACCGATGAAGACAGCAGGAATCAAGAATGGGAAACTTCCCAAACAATCACAAAATCCAAATTTCAACCTAGGGATGGAGGTGGGCCCAGTTACATGCAGAGTGAATTCTGAAGGGTTTTGCATCCAAAACTTTACAATATGGAACAGGGCAGTTACTCTAGCTTATGTGGAATGCAGTACAGAGGGATGAGGGAGTATGGTGGTTTTCTGTCCCTAAACAACTTTCTCATTTCATTGCCATACTGCTCAAAGTCTGCTATGGGACTTAAGTTTGTGGTGATGGCCATATCTCCATGCCCTCAGACTGTGGCCCAAAAGGACTGGAAGAGGCTCTCAGGAGTAAAGCAGGGAAGAGAATATATATGTAGTATATCTGAAAAATTAAGCAAACTTTTACCATCATAAGCTCCTCTTAATGTTTAAGATAGAAGTGACAGGCTTCAAATCTAAAAGCAATATGAAATTTAGTTGTTCACAGTCCAGATAGGTATGCTGAAATTAGATCATCTCTAGAAAAAAAAAAGGTCTTTGATGCATGAAGACAGAAAGGGATGTGGGATAAAGAGCAGAAAACAGGGAGAGAAAGGTAAAGTAGTGAAATGAAACGTTGCTATCCTTCTTTAAAATATGGGAAACTGAGGCACAGAAATTTCTTGCAGAGGAACGGGATGAACCCAGATCATATGGGTCATGTCTCACAGAGGGCCTGCAGCACTGCAGGAACAGAAATAGAGAAAGAGTTACTGCAGTACATTTTCTGTGTCCTCTGCACTGTGATTCAGTACATACCTCCTGTCTGTGGAACGCCCTTCCTTTAAATGTTAGGTTCAATTAAATCAGTCTCTGTATGGCACTGTGCAGAATTTCAATGTGCTATATTCAAAAGGCTAAAATCCCTTACTTTGTCAAGAGAATGTGAACTTTATGATTTGAGGAGAGTAAGGGAGAAAAGAGACAATATCCCCCCCCCCTTTTTTTTTTCCCTGTGAAACATGTTGCACTGCAGAAAGCTTTTTGATATGTTTTTACATATCTGTGACAGTACCACGTCTGTCTTGGCCAGTCAGTATGCTGGTAAATGTGCTTTCATTTTTATCTCCTGTTAACAAAGCTTTCACTCTACTGGGGCTGGAGAGCCACACCAGGTGTGACAGTTTTCAGACTGCCCCCTATGGGATGGATAATCTTGTCATTGGGTGGATATTTAATACCTACTTTTAGGCCAGGAAGTTGGTGCAGTGTGGGGTCACATTCTGTACATATTTTGAGTAGCTGGAAGTACAGCAGTATTTTCTTTGACCTGACTGAAGGATCAACCTATAACTCATTATAAGGTAACTGCTGTACTGCTTTGCTTCAGTGTTTCCATCCATAATAGAGAAGGGTTTGAATTTGATGTACCTTTATTGATGTGCAGTATAAAGCAGATGCATAAACAGTTCAAGGATCATTAATTCACACTGGAATTGCAGGTAACTAGAGTGGGTGCAGCAAATCTTTAAGTGTTGTATTGATGTTATAAAATAATACAAATATATGTGCAGATGTATGTGTCACTGATCCATCCACATTTGTATATCCCAGTGAAAATACAGTATTGCTTTCTGTCATTTCTCTTCATTTTTTGGACGGTTATCTCAGAAGGCAATGCATACTCAGAAAGATCTGATAGAGGCCATCACAGTTGTACAGTCCCTACACCACATAATCAACAGAAAAAAAAAAAAAAAGAGAGAGAGAGAACAGTAAAGGCACAATAAAAATGATTAAAAATCTGAAGTTGGAGGGAGGCAATCAAATCAAATAAGGGAATTTAGTTTAATCAAGACATACATATTAAAGTACCCAGTTTAAAATAAACCCTTCAATTAATGGGAAAGAATGCAGTTATGGGGGCTACAGTAATTATTGAAATCAATGAACACGACATCCAACACTGAAAAAGAGAAAGAAAAAAAAGAAAGAAATCAAAGGGAATGAAAGAAAGAAAGAAAAGAGAAAGAAGGAAGAAAAGGACAAGAAAAGGAAATAAAGGGAAAGGAAGGAGAAAGAGGAGGGGAAGGGGAAGGGAAACTGATGCATTCTGAACATGGGCAGGATTACACAATTCCTGGTGTGAAATGCTGAATTCAGTAACTCCAGAGACTGAGGAAGGATAGGGAAGGACATGAGATCAGGAAGGTTTCTGTAGTTTTGTGTAGAGGAATAGCATGTCAGCTACTGACAGCGTGGTTATTGTGTTTTGAGAAATGAAAGGTCTGCTTTTTCAAATACCTAATGGGGAAGATCAGAAGGAAATGATCTTTCAGTGCTACTCTGAGCATTGAGATTTGCTGTGCTTCCTTCTCTGTGGGTGGGATGAGGCCTTTGTTTATCTGCTTTTTTTGCTCAGAAGAGGCCCATGAGCAGAATGAACTTTTCCAGTCTTTCATCCTAACTACCATCTCCTTCCCTTCATGCTTTCCCTGATGAGAAGGAGAAGGACTGGGGGAAAATCCTTAAAAAGAATCAAAATGCAGCTGCCACTGATCATCAACCCACCTCAGCCTACCAACCTCTGGTATGCAGATGGAGCAGACAGTTGGCTTTGACTGCACCCCTTCTAGCTCAGCTGTCTGCAACATGTATGCAAACACACTTAAAACAGCTGCAGTTCCCTGAGTGCTACTTACTCAAAAGACACATCTTGGGAGCAAAGTGCTCTGGATACATCTCCTCCCCACCTCAAGCACTGTGTGCAGCTTTGGGCAACTCAGTGTAAGAAGGATGTAAAACGATCGGCATCTGAGAGGGAGAAATATAGATGTGTGAAGGGTCTGTAGTGAAAAAAGTGTGAGGAGTGGCTGTGGTCCCTCAGTTTGTTGGGCCCAGAGTAGAAGGGAGGCCTCATGGTGGCTACAGCTCCTCACAGGGAGCAGAGGTGCAGTGCTGAGCTCTGCTTTCTGGAGACAGTAGTAGGGCCTGAGGGAACGGCATGGAGCTGTGCCAGGGGAGGGGAAGGTGGGGGTTAGGGAAAGGGTCTGCAAAAGAGGGTGGTGGGCATGGCCTTGAGCTGCTGGAGCTCAAGGAGCATTGGGATAATAATCTCAGAAATGCCTGGTCCCATGTGGAGCCAGGAGCTGGACTCAATGATCTTTATAACTTGGGATATTCTATGATTCTATGGTTCTAAGGGGGTTTGGGTTTGTAAAAGCTCCATCTTCAAAATGAATGAAGCAATGATGAGGAAATGTTACGATAAATAAAGGACAAGAAACACTTAGTTTCATCCTTCAGACACTGTGAACACAAGGCAGCCTGAACTTGCAAGGGCAAGTCTATTGGAATTGCTTAGATGGGCGCCAAGAGCTCTAAGCTAGGAACAACTAATAGCATTTCTCCTTCAGCTTAAGCCCAGGAAGTCTCAGATGTTATGGCCTGCAGCAAAGTAACAGGTGTGAAGCATCCTGGCAGTTGTGGATTTGTTGTACTTTGCTTTTACAAAAAGGCCCAATCTCCATTATTGCTCAATTTAAGATGCATGTACCATTTCCTGTGTTTTATGTTTGTTTCTAGGTTGATACCTAATCAAATATTGCCAAAATAAAACCATTACTGAAGCCATGTGTTAATGTGAGCACTATGTTTAGTCTGTTCACTAATTTGATGAGTATAGATTAAGATGCAAACCACTCACAGCAAAAAAGAAAAAAAGAAAAACAAATCAAACCAAACAACATTGGAGAGCCCTCAGGGTAAGAATTGCAATATAGCAGTTCTGTATCCTAGGCTTGTACTTTTCTAACAGTGACGCAGAAACAGTCTCTTTTCCACTACTTGCATTTCAATTGACTTTTGCCTCATTCTGTGAGATGATCACATAATTCTGGGTAAACTGAAAATCTTAGCCAGGGGAAGCCACTTACTTCAAAATGTCTCTGTAGGTTTATATATTCATGGCAAAGGATAAATATTTGGGGAACAGTTAGGACACTGTCAGGATTTCATTAAGACTATGCTTCCTTGTTAGCTGTGAATTCCTTGAACTTAATTTCCATAATATATAATGCACCACTAATAACAATCAACATTTTAACATTTTGATATGCATTTACAGTCCTTTCCTTTCTCTGCACTAAGCTACTTCTCCTCCAGGAGTGCAAGAATTGTCTAAAGCCATTAAAACAGGCAAGGATTATGCCAAGGAATTGAAAAATCTACTAGAGTATTTTTTAAAACTCCCATTTCTTAATATTTTTCTTTCAACGTAGCTATTGAAACAGGTCTGTCATACAGGTTCATTTTTTTCTTAGCCAGTTTTAGATTACTGGAGCTTCCTAGACACCCAAGCTTGTCTTGCAGAAAGAACTACAGGCTGACACTGGGTGTCTAACTTTTTGATGAGTCAGTCTTTTTGATGAGCTTCCCGTTAAGGATAGCCACAGCATGAGCACACAGTTCTAAACTCTGTTTCTGCTCCCCTCTGAACCTTGGTGCCATCAGAAACTGAATTTATGCACAAAAGTTCCAGACGTTTTAGGATATCTACTCTTGTCTTCACTGTAGCTTTTGAGTCACAGATAACTGGAGCAAGAAAGACAACATCATACAGATAGACAGTGCATTGCCACAAACCAGTCTGGCATATCTATTCATGCTAATAAACATTGCTGTTTCAATAAGGAAGACAAATCCTTAACTCAGTATGTATTTTAATATCCACAAAAGTAGATTATAATGAACTGCAGAATAACAGAATTTACATCATTTCAGTGGGGTGAAACTGCTACACATCTTTTGAAAACTGTGTCGTTGAAGTTCTCCAGTATAAGAGGATTCTATATAGATCTATAAGAATGAATTCAGTCTCTCAAAACTATGATAATAAGCGTGCTTGAGACATGGCAATGTGCTTGACCACTCCTGGCAGCTGGAATCATTCTTGGGTACTGCTGTAGCTTAGAGCTGAAATTATAGCATGATATTAACTATGGAAACTTACGGTGAGAGTTCTGGAATGTTATTAGAAATGCAAAATTAAATATATTCATATTGTCATTGGGGAAATTATTGAAGAAAATTCATTTTGATTTTCTACTGGGTGGCAAGCAACCTATAAATATGCTAGTTACTTTAGCAAGCAGAAACATGGCAAACTGTAAGATGTGATGGAATTTGATTGTTTGAGCAAACTGAGAGCCAAGCAAGACCCACACAGCAACTGAGGTCTACAGTGCTGTAGAAGGTTTAGGCATACCAGAGCTAGCTAGAACAGAGCTATGTCATAAGCAATAACTGAACACAAGGGCTTCAGCAACATTTGTAATCCTACATGCATACCTCAGCATCTACACTGAACTGAAGTTTGTGCCTTGAGTCCTCTCCAGTATCATTATTCCTTCCACCTAGATTACAGGTAGCTCAGGTATGCCTACTTACTTCTTAAGTAGCATCATAGATATTCCCAAAGGTAGTAGATGGAGCTCATTTATGGTCAAGTATACCAGCAGAATAAAGAAACAGCCCTGTCTGTATGTCTACCTATTTTCTAAACAACAATCTCTACAGGCTTGTATCTAGCGTTTTAATGTTCTGCAAGAAAAACTGACCTGTCTGATTAGCCTTGCATGGAGGTAAAGCTGTTTGGGAAGCATACTCCAAATAACAAGCTTAGAGGCCTTTTATTAGCCAAAAGGTTGTTGATGATTTAAGGCCCCGTTCCCAGGTGCCACATTAATGAATATAAACTCATTTAAGAGATTTGTGATAAGTAATTAGGTTACTGTACAATTGCTTCAGCATATTTCCCATCACTCCAAGGGCAAGAAAGGAAGAAGGACTGATTTCCTGTGTGAGCAATAAATGACAGGCAATGGAGAGTCATTACTGATTTTTGTTAGGGTGGTCTGGATCCTTCCATCATACCTGCCATGCTGTTTATTAAAGAATAGTGTGCTATAAATGAGAATAAATCTTTATTAATAACTGTTACAAAGGGTTTTGGGGCCATTATGCCTTGTTAGCTTGTTACCATGTAGAGAAACTGAGTGTGAGTCACAGGAAGCAAGGAAAGCTGTGCATCACCTATGTCTGTAGGGCAAGGACATCTGGGTCATAGACCGAATCCAATGTGGTATGGGTATACCGTAAGAATGAAATTGACGTCCATGGAACAGCATATTTAGCCAAAGAGAGCAACAAAACACCTCTATTTCTGCAACCGTTATATGGTCTGATGAACTTCTAGTTCCACATTGTGGCTTTGACGCAACAGATACAGGTACTCACACATTGCCATTAGAAGGGCACTGGGCTTCATGCAGCCACTTTCTCTTCAACCAGAGCTTTCTGTACACAGTTGGTGATAAGCAATTTGTTCCACTGTTTTCCTGCAACTCAGAGCTTGGATTTGATCAAGGCAGTTGATGATGTCCGTGTTCCTTTCCGTTGAAGCATGATTCCACACACCTGGCCTCAAAACACTGAAACTTTAAAAAAGACAGCACCAAGTGGTGATGCTCACTGTATTTCAGCCTTCAGTTTCAGACCAAGAAAAGTGAGTATGCAAAATGAACAACTTTTATTTTGCCTCAGTTGCTGCAGAAAGAATGAAAATGTGCTGAGGTGTTGAGACATTAAATTACTTAGAATATCTGTGACAAATGTACCGACTTATCTTCACTTATTGTGGTGATATCAATGTAGAGTAACTATCCAGTGAAGTGAGATTTAAATCTGTTTCACATTACGGCTGACCAGAGGCAGTTGTTGGTGAAGCTGGGCAGCTGAACTTCAGCTGAAGTATTTACAGCTGATAGAAAAATGTCTGACATTTGAAAGAGATGTGTGGTATTTAAAGATCTCTGATTTAATGTGTTTGAAGAGATCCCTAGATGTAGATGCTTTGAAGCTAAGATCCTGGGAGTTCTTAAGTTATAGGATTTGTTCAGTGATTGGTAGTGATTTCTTTTTTGTTAACATATGGGAACTTTTCAGCCTAAATGGTCTGCAGCTGTACATTACTTTCATGATGGAGAGAGATCTGATAAAGGCTTCAACAGGCTGTGTATTAGACTTAGCTATAAATGAAGAAGAGTTCAGTGATTAAGATGCTAGAGTGATACACAGTTCCACAGTCATTTTTCTTTGAAAGGCTGGCTGGATGATTCTCCAGTAAGTCACATAGCCTTCATGTATGTCAACTCTTCTGATAATGAAAATATGATCTTGATAGACATTATGCAGTGTTAAATACAACATAGTAATAATGATTCTGTGAGTCATAACCAAATCAGAAAACATGCCTCTGACAGTTTTTGGTCTCCTTATTCTCAAGACAGGCTATTAAATTAATATGCCCATCAATATAATCCTGACTCTTTAAGTCCTAATATTTGGACGGGTTGACTCAGTGAACACATTGGTATGTCTTGCTGGTTGGGTAATCCATGGGACTAATGAAGCAGTTTGTGTTTTCAACAGTCATATGTGGAGGTTGTGAATGCCCCATCCCTAGAGGTATTGAAGCCTAGGCTGGATGGGGGCCTGGGCAAACTGACTGGTGATTGAACTAGCGGTCAGCAACCCTGCCCATGACAGGGGGGTTGGAAGTAGATGAGCTTCTTGGTCCCTTCCAACTCAAGCCATTCTATGATTCTATTTGCATTTATTATATAAACAGTACACAGATAATTTAATAAGTATTGGCACTAACTGAGACATGATGAACATTCTTGAGGAAGGCAGCGTGTATTACATCTTCTGTCCCTATGTTTCTCACCCGCCCTTCCTCTCCTATTTTGCTCTGTGTAATTGGGATTCTCACACGTTGAGTAGTTAACCAAAGTCATCATGATTAACTTTCAGAGCTAGTTATTTACACAGTTTTAGATGCACATTAAGTTAATATTAGAAACTGAACACATGGTTTCTTCTTGATACCTTATCACTTAGTGGAAATTGCATTTTAAGGATCTCTTTGGCTGGAAGTTGCATTCAGACCACTGTATTAAACACTTAATCAAATTCCACTCTCTTCAGTAATCACTTCTTAAACTCTGTCATATTGTTGGCCACTATGACATGTGGGAATGTAACTGAACATGTCATAAGGGAATAGGGAGATTATTTTCTTATTATTTTGTTTGCTTTTATGTGCTCCAAGCACATTTTTTTAGATTTAAGAGTAATTACAGTCATTTTACAATTCTGATTGTCATTGTTGCCCACACTAAAGTATGTCCTTTATGCATTAAAACTGAAAAAAACTGTGATAAAGAAATTCAGAGTGAGATTAAATACACTGAAGTTACATCTGAGTTAGGAAGACCCTAACTTCAAGATGACTGATAAATGCTAATGACCTAAAAGGAAATGGCATGCTTCCATTTTCTGATACTCTTTTGTAGATATACACTATGCATTATCTTGGGACGATGGACCATAGACCCGATCCAGCACGACTATCCTTACTTTCTCTCTGTTCTTTTTTTAACTTCTTAGCTCTGTATCTCTCTTTGCCTCTTCCTGTGCAGTTTCTGGAATATTTTTCACTTCTACACGTTTGTTTTTCTTCCCCCTTTTTTACATAAGAAAAACAATCAGAAGAATGGCAAGACAGTCTCAAACAGCTTCATTAACTGAATCAGACACTTGATTAACTTGCTTGATGAGGAATATTTTTTCTGAAATATTTCAGGAAGCTTTTGAAATATGTGTTTAATGAACGATATAAAAGTCAGACAAGTACTTAAATGTCTACCATTGTATTCCTATACAATACCGATTTTCAGGTTTATTTTTGTCTTTCCAATTATTTTCTTAATTTCTTCCTCTCTCTGTTTATCAACCACACTCAGTTTCATATTCCTCTACTTTTTCTTTTCTTTGTATACCACCTAGGATTACTTTTTTAACTTACGAGAACAACACAGAGGAAGAACCCACCTTTTCTTTCTTCAGAAGTTAAAAAAAAAAAAAACAACAAAAATTGATTGATGTCAATAGGAAAAACATGAGCAATCGAAAGGGCCTAAGGAATTTCAAAAACATTTTCCTCTTCTGTACTTCCACACTAATTCTTTTCTTTTTTCCTTTTCCTGACAGTCTTTGTGTTCTTCTGTTTCCACCTGCGGGAATGAGGTCTCCAAAGCCATTTGTTTCTGTCAGGCAACTCCGTAACCACATAGAGGTGAACAGTCAGGATAGAAAACACAGCCCAATATATTTATTAAATATGCTTGGATTTAGAAGTAACATTTAGCAAATATAGGTACTTACTCTATAAATGTACTTTGGCAGGAGTAGCGTACACTTAGCTGCAAAAATCAGCTTTCTAAAAGGAGAATGTTTGAGAATTTTCAAGGAAAAAAAAAGTACAAGATTACTAAATCACACACCTTCAAACCTATGCAGTAAGTACTAGCTACTGCCACAGTCAAGTTGTTAGTTTGCTTGCGGCATCTAATCTGGTGGAGGATTCTCTGGTTCTTAGGTAGTGAGGGGATAGAAGAGGCAATTCGGAAGGCTGAACTGAAACATCTGAAGTAGAAGGAAGTACAACATACCACAGTCAAAGTCCAAAACGGGTACAAAAGACATCATACACCATGCAATAAAACACACAAGGCCTTGCTCAGGCAAATGATGAGCAACTGTACTAGTAGCACCATCTCTCACCAAACCCTGTTAACAACTACAAATCTGTCTCAGGGTGAGGGTTGAAAGAACTGTTAGCAGACACCTGGTTCAACAGCTGAGGCCAATTGAGCACTGACCTAAAAACAGTGGCTCGACCAACTTAACTCCCTCATAAATGTTGAGGAGTCAAGTGCTCCTTGAGTTTTTCCTGCATGTCAGTTGGCTGTGTGACAGAATTGCTTTTTGAGCATAGCTGTCTCTTGAAGTTATGTCTGTGCAGAGTTTCCTTGCAGCATGATGTTACGATGCCTTGCTGAATATGATCCTCAGTAAGTGACTTAGATTCTTTTAAGCTTTATTAAGATTGTCTATTTGATGGTGCATGTATAACCTTTTAGGCATAAACTGTTGCCCAAGTCTGGGACTAAGAGTGGGTCAGAACTAAATAATACAGATGTTAGAGCAAAAGGAAAAACATAGCTCTATTTTCCTTTACTGATAATAAAAATAATTATGTATCAGCACTGGCTACTAGAGTGATCAGTTCATACCTGCTTATAACAGAAGGTGCAACTACTTGGTTTTGTTCTGGTCTTACATAAAATGAGACATTTGTGAAATCAGTCTTGGTCAGTTCTATAATCTACAGGGATGGAGATTCCACATAGCCTCTATTTGCAGTAATCTACTGTCCTCAGAGAGGAAACATTTTTTCCTTAAATCCATCACTATTTTCCATGTTGTATCTTAAGCAATATAGGCCCTGAACTTTATTGAAGCCATAGCTGCAAGCCTCTCATAGCAGTACATTGTACTAACCTCAGTGTTGCTGCTCTATAGCTACTTAGGCCTGAGTCTTCCCTCTGCTGAAGAAGAGTTATTGTTTGGAAACTTTCTTTAGGGATTTATTATGTCATTCTAATGAAAACTGGTTTGGGCTGGTGATGAGTAGTGCTTTAAGAATATGCAGCCTTCTGATTACCAATAGGCATTACTCCTGAGTAGTATTCTGGCCAGAAGGCTAATAAAGTAAATGCAGTTGCTATATGGAAGTAACTATGCCTGAGTGTAAAAAAAATAGAGAAAAGTGTATTTGTATTTCATATTCACTTCTGCCTCTGTTGTGGATAGAGATCCTGTACTTGTAGCAAAACGTTACACTAAGGAATAAATTCAGCGCTAATATGCACATAGGACAGAAGGCATCTGTCTGTCTCAGTATCTTTCCTAGGGTAGTGCCAACGAAAGCTGATTCCTCAGTTATTAGTTTTTGCTAAAGCTTCTCTTCTGCCAGTAGTAAAACAAGGTTATTTCAGAGGTGGTACAGAATTATTGTGTACTTCTCACACTGTGAATTTTTCTATTATCACTTCCTCCAAAGATTTTCCTTATCTAAGCCCACAGAAACGTTTCTGCTTTCACAGTGCCCATAGCAACAAGAGTTTTTCAGCAACCAAAATGATTCCTTCACTAAAGTAAGTAGTATGAATAGTGAGCTACCTCAGTTTCCTTCTCTTACACAAGGAAGGAAGAGAACAATCATTATGCAAAGTTAGGTAACTTCACAACCTGCTTCAAATGGAAGCTCATCCATACATATGAAAGAAAAGACCCCTAAATTAAGCTCTGCAGTCCTGACTCCTTTCAATATAGAGAGCTGCCTGGAGATGAGAATGCTCTGAACATACCAGTTGTTTTTCATATCTGAAATCCATGATAATGTTTCTTCATTTGCTTTGCAAACTTCTTCACTGTTATATTCTAATTCTGACTCAAGGGCACGCCAAAATCCATGAAATATGCCTTTGGTTACTGAAGAGAAGTTAAAACAGTGTAAAAAAAGGGAGGGGGGAAAAAAGACAATCTTTCAAATGTGTGGTGATTTGGAGTTAATCTATGGGTTGAAAGTATTTTCAAGGGGGATTTTGAAGTATAAAAGGATTCAAGGAGAAGGCTGTGAGGATAGGGTTAGCGTAATGTTTGTGATAATTGTCTCATGAAGCCCTTTTGATCTAATGGAGCTTTTTGTTGGGTGGTAGTGTTTACGTACCATATCCTTACTCTTTCCATACTTGTACTGTGAAAAACAGGTGTCTGTGGCAGCTTCCATTTTGGATAAGTGCAAGAACTGAGTAGATTAGAACTAAAACTATGCATTTCTGTGGAAGAAGATTTTTTTTTTTTGAAGTGCATCCCACACTGCCATTTGTAATGACCTAAAGCTTGTCCTGAACAAACAAGACACTGAGAGCAGATAGAATAATGATCGCCGCTGCAGCAGCGAAGTGCTGGGTGTTGTTCAGTCTCACCAAAGAATTCCACCTATGTACTTTCCATAATTTATTTTACACTACTTGTCATTTTATTTAAATGCTTGCGTTACCCTTCCTGATATTCTTTTATTTTTTTTTTTTATTCATCATCTAGGAGTGATGATCCTTTTGGGTCCCTTCCAACTCAGGGTATTCTGTGACTCTATTTATTGGTCCTAGGATGCCTGTGGTCTTACAGTTCCCGTAGTGAGCTGCTGGATCTAGAAACAGATTGATATATACACGCTGATTCAGGGCACAAAGGAGCAACTACCTGTAAAGTCTCACTGTAAACATAGTGTGCATTTGAGCTACTGCATATGGAGAGTGAGTCTGAAAGTAAGCTGAGCTGCAGGCATAAATTGAATATCTTTACCATACACATTCATAGTATCTCATCTAAGAATGTTGCTTAATTGGTAGTTTACTGAAAGGTAAGTGATTGAGCTGCTCTACAGTCAATCATAGTCCTTGTGTTCTTGCGGGTTCAACATCCTGTGAAGCAACTTTGCACAGCTATGAGAAATAGCCCACGTTGTTCAGGATGTAGTATACAAAATTAAGGTTTTTCTGCTTTTAAGCTGAAGTTTAAGTTTAAATAACTATTTATTCACAGGCAAGTGAAAGGTCTAACCTCTTTCTCTACTTTTTTCATTTATAGAGGCATCCACTTGCTGTGCAAAATACAATTACAGTGATTACATTTCTGCAAAGAAATAACGTTGGGGCTTTAAGGACAGTGAAAAGTTTTCTGATGAGTGGGCAGGAAGGGAATAAGACTTTGAGAATGGGTCACACCTATCTGAAGGAAGCCAGAGTGGAAGTTGAATTATCCTTGTTATCCTTGCATTCTCTAATTAAAGTTTTCCACTGCTTGGTGAAAGTTTTCCTCATGGATTTGTTTATGATCAGAAAGTGGCACACGCTGTGCAGAGAAATGAAAAACAGAAAAATGTACTATATTCAACTTTAGATTAATATCTAGAAATTTGCTTATCCATTTTCTTTCTCTTAATGGGCAGATAAGTGGGCACTTCTAGGATTCAGATGTCTAAAATGAGTCCGACAAATAGCTAGTTCAGTAAGCAACAGGAAGCCTTCTAATCAGTGGAGAGAGAGGTTGGTTTACATTATGCGAGGAGAATCCCAAACTAGTTCACTTCTGTCTTCCAACTACTTGTATGAGAAGTAAACACCCCTTCCACAGAGTTTGCTTCCTTTTGACTTGTGAACAGGGAGAAGCTTGAGGAGTCCTAGAGTGTATTGTCACCAAACAGCTGTTCCTCATGGCTGCATCAGCCCACAAGGCAAAGTGAAGTGGATAAAACTTTCTTGCATGTGTGTGCTTCCAGCTGTATTTGTAGGCACTTGAGAAGATGCTTCAGAATTCCTTATTAATTTCAGAAAAATCATGTGTTTAACTCTGAAATGTAGCTGCTTCTCTTTGAAACCTGCCATCTTCAGGTCCAGCTTTTCTAGAATGGATTTAACCTCTTCCCACTGTGCAGAAAAATACTGTAAAATTTGGTCAGGTCAAAAGGCATGACAGAACTCCAGCCTGTTTTGTAAGAACCAAAATCTCTTAAGAAAGCAAGCAACAAATGTTTCTTGAAAAAAAAGAAGCAAATTACAAGGCTTTTTCAGTCTCTTACTGTTGTATCTTGGAACAGTTTAATTCAAATGCTTCCTGAGAGATGTATCACAAGCAGCTGGCACTTCTGACTTATTCTTAGTGCATTATAAAAAAAAAAAAAAAGTATTCTGAGAACTCCACAATTCACAGGTTGTCATTTTTTAAAATACACCAGGCCTAGTTAGTCTTACATCACCTTTATATCGCTCCTGAGGTTGCTGTACTGTAGTGTAGGCTTGGAAAACTGAAAACATGGCTGCTTTATGGAACTTGGGGCATAAAAACATATCGTGCTTGTGCTCCAAACACCTTCCATTGGTACTTTATGAATTGAAAAAATGAAAGACCAAATGGAGGAACTATAGAAGCTGTGGTAAATTTCAAACAGAACTGCCCCACAAATGGCTGCTCCCCATCTGAAGTAATATAACTGTAGAATATACTCAGCTGAAAGGGACCTGTAAGGGTCATCAACTCCAACTCCTGGCTCTGTACAGGACAACCCAAAACCCAAGCCCTATGCCTGGGAGTGTTATTCATATTCTTCTTCAGCTCTGGTGGCTTGGGGCTGTGCCTAAAGCCCTGGGCAGCCTGTGCCATGCCCACTGTCGTCTACTGCAGGCCCTTTCCCTAACCCCCACCAGACCCTCCCCTGACACAACTCCATGTCATTCACCTGGACTACCATGAGGTCTCCCCTCATTTGCTCTGGACTTACCAACCCAAGAGATGGCAGCTACTTCTCATGTATCTTCCCTTCTAGTATCTTTGCCATCTTTGTAGCTGTATTGCTCAGAGGCAACTTGGAATGGCACCTGGTGGTGGTTGGGTGAGGTTCCCTCCATCACACTGAACTCTTCCACTAGCTGTTGCCACTACCTCCTCTATGTCCTGGGTCAAAAGCCCTCACAGGCTGTGTCAGCTGTGGCCCAGTGTGGTTCAAAGTTGGACACTGCAAAGGATTCATGTTATGGCTCTGCCTGCGAGTGCAGATGTGCTATTTCTGCATACTGAACTGGTAGATCAGTGGGATGTGAGGAGCTGATCTGGAGAACATGGGGAGGGCAGTTCCAGCAGCCTTGCCTCAAGCCCAGAGAATTATTGAGTGCTTAGAAAGAACACAGAAAGCCAAGTGTTCACTGGTGATCCCACTGTACGTTCCTAGTCTGCTGGCACGTGTGGTTCTGAATTTAGTGGGAGTTCACTGTGTATAAAGGCTTTTGATGAATGTTCTGCTCCCCTGCCTCACCCTGCATTTCTCACGTTACTGTCTGACCTGAAGTAGAGTGTAGCAGTAGTAGTGGACTGTGGCAAGGGGTTTTACTGCTTAACTGTGAGCCATATGTTTAATTTTTGTTTTGACACCAGAAGCTTTCCTTGCTTGCACCTTCGGTATTTAATGTCATGTCCTCTGGAGCTTGACACGCTTTGTTTTATAAAGCAGCACAGCTTTGTGTAGTGGAGGCACTCCATCTCTGCCCTCCAACTGATTAAAAGACATCTGCACCCCCTTCCTGTATTACAGACACAATAAATCAACTAAAATACAGGAGCAGAAGGCTAGCAGTAAAATGGCATTGATCTCTCTGTGTTATGTGGTTGTCAGGAGGATAATGCTGAATGCTGTGAGCAATGGAGAAGAGGTCCATCCAGTAGCATGGCTGATCTGCAGCTGGTGCCAAGATGTCTGCTGCCAGCTGCATCCCTGGTACCTGGAGATCTCACTCAATGCACCCCAGCCTGACTAAAAATACTCAAATGCAGCCTTGTCCTTATCAACCACAGAGCAGTAGCCATGCTAGAGGTACTTCTGATTGGGATTCTTTCCAGGCCCTGCAAACAAAATAAGAGGGAAACAAAACAAGTTGTCATCACTAGAATGCTAATTGAGCTAAACAGAGGAATACTGTTTTGGTGAATACATATATTTTTTAATTTTTGCCATATAGAGACAGGTATATGTATGTATATGTATATCTATCTATATATATATATTTGGATGTATAAAGATGGGCATTAACAGAACCTTGTCATGCTCACGGGAAATACGCCTTTATGTTTGGAGCATAGAATATGAAAATTATCTCTGTGAAGTCAGCCACTATTAAAACTTGGTATTTTTCATAAAAGCCTGATCAAAACCATATGCAGTTATAACCAAAACCCCATAACTTACTTTGAAATTTAGAAATGTCCTTCATCTTCTTTTCCTGGCAGAAAGCATTTAACACAGTAAGGAAATTTAAGTGTTGGAAACTTCTCAAGTTAAATTAAAGATTAAAACATTTGGGGTGCCAGGGAATTGAAGGAGTAGAAATGGATTGGAGCTGTAGATATATATTGATACTAACGTGAAGGCAAAAAATCCCAAATGAGTGAAAGAAGCCAAGGTTGTCTTTTACATTTTCAACATATTTATTTGTCTATCGCATCTATTGTATATCTGTCTGTCCTATTATCATTATTATCTTTTATTTAAAACAAAAGTAACAGAATGTACACGTTATGAAAACTAAGGCCTTTTCAGCCAAGTTGGTTAACTGGACCAGACAGAAACGTCAGAACTTTTTGTTCCTAGTGTTACTCTGTTCCCACTTACCTGTTCTTACCCTTACAATGGGAGAGTTCGTATGGCCACACAGAGAGTGAATGAAACATCCCAGGTAAATTAATGAGAAAGTTGTCCTAAAAATGTCCAAATTGCTGTGGCACCTTCTGTGTTCTGAGGGTTCTCTAACCAAACCTAAATGGGTAGATTGAAATATCAATTCATGTTGAATTTAGAAAAGTCTGGCAAGGACCTCTGTCTCTTTATCGTTACCTGCAAGGGAAAGCTATTCAAGGAATGGTAGATTAATAACATAGCCACTAAACATCAGCTTATATGGAAATGTAGTATAGACAATACAATGAATATATATATTTTTTTCTGAAGTTAATAGAATATGGGATAGGAAGCACCAGAAAAATTAGCAGACTTGTGTTTCTAGTAGGAAAAGTTTCACTTGTGGGATGAAGAATTTGGTTATACCACAAATTTGTAGCCAATATGACAGAATCAAATGCAAGAATCTCAAATTCTCATTTGTGTACTGGAAACTACGTTATACACTTAACAATATTTGCTGTTTAGGAGGGTCCATGTCACATTTAGCATAAATGCTAACTTTAGTAATTGGGTGTTGCTGCATAGAAAAAATGTTTGTGCATGCTGCAGTTAATTTGTGACACTAATGAGACAGACCAGTATGGTGTATAATACAGTAGCTTCCTTGCTATATTCCTTTTTGTGTTGAACTGCTGATGATTTGACTTCAAAACTTAGTGGAAAAAAAAAATGCTTTCAAACTAATACGAACTCACACAATTCATTAGAATACTTCAGCTGTAATATGTCTGCCGTATTAACTCAGTAAAGCACAGAACCAGTAAAAATGTGACTTGAGAGCAAGAGTTTAATTTCTATGCAGCTGATAGTCAGATGTTGTTCCTCATCTGACAGAAACAAAGTAGAACTGACTGGCTCAAAGATTCCGCATTAGGAAACAAAATGATGCAAGATAGAGATCTGTGCAGGAGTCCTCATTTTAAGTCAATACTAATTCTCTTGTCTCTGAGTCAAAAGCATTTTGATATTTTAATATTGGAACCATTCATCTTGAGGGTGCAGATAGCTTATTCTTTCAGGCAGATTTCTAAACAAGGTGCAGCATGTGATTGCAAATGAAGAAGTGATGTGTGGAGGGTGCAATATATTAGCTTTATGAAGAAACATATCACATCATACAGCTTAAAAAAAACAGAGAATGTTGCTCTATGTCTAGAATGAAATGGGTAGGAATTACTTTTTCCGTTTAAATAGTACATATTTGAAGACATATTTGCAAGCCTGGGATTCAGGAAAGACCGTGATTATAGAAATAATCATTCTTTCCACATAAAAGGAGCTTGTAGAAGTTAGGTTCTTGTCTTAGATGGCATTTTACTTTGAAAAGATCTCATCCTAAATGTCTTATGTGCATCGTTCTAGAAGAAAAGCCTGTTAAGTTGAAGTGATTGCTTAGATTTTATATATACTTAAGTGGTAGATGCTGGAGCTGGTTGGCACTAAATGAAGCTGGAAGGTAACACAAGACTGGTCAGTAAGAGAAGCCTGAATAGGACTAGTCCAAGGAAAAGAGGAATAGAAGTTGTCTAGGTACGTATATTCATCTGAATTATGTTCAGCAAGGCTGCGTTAGTCACATCTTTCCATTGAAGCTATTTACCATAGACTTGTGTTGCAAATCTCACTGAGGCCACGTGTAGCCATATATTTCACTTCACTGTACAGTGTGGATGTGTTTTTCGGTATTCATCACAGTACAGTTTGTTGTAGAATCGCAGTGATTATTATATTAGGGTCTATAGTTACGCTCTGTTATGTTTGTATACCCATTTTTTTTTTTTTGTTGCTGTTTCCTGAAGACCTTCCTTATCCCTACAGTGAGCAGCCCAGTCCTCTTATAGACTCACCATTCCTATTTTTGGAGTTCATTGCTTCTAAGCTTGTGGTCACCTGGAGACTAAGGGGTAGGAATTAGGGTCAGCTGTGAAGTTCAGAGCATCTGCTCAAAGTTCTGAAGTGCAGGAAACAGGATCCTCGATTGGAGTCATTGCAGGACAAAATCTACTTTCTGCTGTGGTAGAAGTACAGCATCTCCCAGATCACTGAGAATTTTCCCGAATTGTGAGTGGTCCAGAACTTGAAAAGATGTTTAGACAGCAAATTGCCATTTGAATTTTTGATGTTTATACTTTTTAAACGTAACTGAAGACACCAGATAGCTTGAAATGAATGCAACAGAAATTGATTAATTCCTATATTTGCCCCTGCTTTTTTTTTTTTTTTTTTTACGAGCAACCTGTATAGACATGACACAGCATATTGCAAAGTAAAACTTTTCTAATATAGAAGAGGGACTTTTAATTCTTCAAAACCATCCGGAATCCTGAAGCAATGTTGATTTCAGTTGTGACACCGGAGCAAGATAAAAACATGACACAAATGGTATTTGAAGAAAGAGATTCGGATCAATTGCTTTCTTTTTTGCCAAGGTTGGTTGAGAGTTTTTAGCCTGATCTGCTCTTGTTTACCTGGTGGTCTTGTGTCAGAAATACTTTTTAACTGTGTTTTAAAATGCTCCAGAAATATTTGCAGTGGAGGAGCCCGATCAATAGGAACTTTCAGTTATGCTATTAAAAGTGACTGGTCTCAGCAGATGGTAAAACAGAGGGTAAAAATCTCTCCCACACAGGTACTTAAGCCAAAAGAAATATGTACATGAAACATACACAAGAAAGTGAATAAATAAATGTTAAACAGAAAACTGAGTTTAATTATGTTAGCTTTGTATGTGTGTACTCTCAAAAGAAGGAAATCCTGATAGCGTCCAACAGCAGGAAATGATGGGAGAAGTATAAGAACAAGCAAATATATCTAACACTCCCCGGTATCTTCCCTTCTTGCATGCTTTTGTAGTCTATAGACTTAATAGTTTGGATGTGTTTTCTACATTATCCTCAATACATTTATTTTCTATAAACTTGAACCAAAAAAGCAATGAAAGCATCCATAATGGTTGATAGGTAGCAGTTCCTGAGTCCATCTCTATTTTGGATGAACTACTTCATCCCATTTGTTCAGAGCTTGCTTCTGGCATGGCTTTTTTAATGCCCTCTCGGTCTTCTGTTGGAAGAGAATGAAATGCATTTGGTCAGATAAATTCTATCCAAAAACACTGTCAGATACAGAAGTTAACGCACTCAAAATGTCACCTGTTCTGATTCAGTTCCGTGATAGACACTGAGGTGAGATACTTAGTTCACAGAAAATAGACAGAACAAGTGCTCAGACATCTGTGCGGAATGGCTTGGCTCTATTCACTTCAGATAAGAACATGCTATTTTCCTCTACTTACAGTATGAAGTACCATTTTGCTTTGTTACCTTTTTCAATTGTTTAAGAAGCACAGCAGCCATCAACATTTTTGTTTTCCCTAGAAATCTGATTGCCTCAGAGAAGCTACTGGTGGAAAAAGTTAATTACGTGGAGTTTCCAGATCTGGGTTTGCTGTATCCTTTACCTCTCACATAAGGCCACTTTTTGAGGTCATCTCAAGGTTTAAAAAGATTGGCTTTCATGGTGATGATTTGCTTCTGCCAGTGACATTTAAGCAGAGAAATAGTTGGACAAGCTGTAGTTCTTGAAGATAGGAAATATTTCTTTACTACTTGCAGGTAAGTAATGCCTAAGACAGGGACAGATTATTTTTATTTTGGATTTTCTTATCTAATGTCAGAGAGTAGAATTTTTATGTGGATGAAACAAGCTCCTTGTGTCAAGAAGTAAAACTCGGATTTAAATGTAATTGAGGGTTTCTCTGTGACTGTAATTTAGTATGCAGATGACAGCGTATTGTCAAATATACAAAGGTATTGGTTCTTCACTCTTCCTTACAAATTTTACTGTAGTACATCATTCCTGACAAAAGTTATTAACTTGTCATTAAAGGAGAAAATAGTCAAAATGTTGAGATTAATGTTAAGAGTAGATAAATAACAAGCCACAAATAAATTACCAAATGGAAATTCTTGTTTTTATTCTTGTTCAGTGTCAAAATAGCTTCAAACAAATCTGTTTGCAGTGTAAATTTGTCTGAGTCTTTCAGAGACGATTCTCTTCCTGATTTCCCCCCCCCTCCCCCCCCCCACTCCTTGCCTCTCTTAACTCCAATATTTGTAAAGCGTAAGTTTTCCAAGGAGCATTGTACATGCAATACTGTAGATTTAAGCAGGGTTTCATAACACTATTTGACCAGATGAGTAAGTTATTATTTTCATACCCGGAAAACTGGTCATATCATACGTTTTCATCCCTTGGAAATGTAATATTGGAATTATTATGAAATACTGAAATATTTCATAGAATAATTTCAATAAAAGGGAAAAGGATACATAAGGATCCAAAATCACTGACCTTTTTTTTTTTTGAAATCCATAACTACATACCAAGGCTCACTTAAGGTGTGCTAACTTCTGTAGTGAGGGTTTTTCATTTGGTGTTTGGTTTCCCTGTGCTCTGAAGGGCAGACAGGGCTTGCAATTGCTGGTATCTGAGGGGAAATTAAAGAATTTTTGTTCAGTAGTGTGTTGCACTGCAGCCACTTACAGGTGTATCTTTAAATCATCATTAACAGCTGTCAGTGTACTATGTAGGTGAAATCAGGTAGAAAATAACACTGCTGCAACTTTGTCAGTGTGAAGGTTACACAATTAAAGCAGTTATGATGCTAATATACATCCTAATAGTAGAGAAGGAGATTCAAAGGCATCCCCTTGCTTTGCACAGGTCTCTATGTCATCTGTTGTGCAGGTACCCTCCTTCTGAGCAAAATACTCCTGCAATTATGGATAAGGTTGTGACTTGCTAAGGATGGTTGTGACTTCCTAAGGATCAGACAGTGAAGAGCTCTCTCTTGCTGTTATTTGATATGTTGATGGGTTTTTGTAATGAATCTTTCAAAACTCTCAAAGGTAATAAACAGACTGTAGTCTGTCTGTGCTATGAATTAAATAAAATTACTGTTTGTTGTGGGGCAGTTATTCTAGCAGTCATTGATGTTTGAGAGCTACCGAATTCTGGTTTTGTATGTTTTGACATGTAACAAGCACAAAATTGGTTTTCATCAGTTAGAGGTTTGCTTTCAATCCTGATTACAGGACTGTATGCATCTGTTAATGTACATTGGCCCTATTCACATAAAACTCCTATAAGCAGTTCTCTGCCTTGCAGTTTGCTAGTTCTTTGGATACATGTTTGGACGTTACAAAGAAAATATTTAATGTGGGGGAGATTTTGTTAGTCTGAGGCAGATGACTTTGACTTTGTTCATTCTCTTTTTGTATGATTGTGATGGCTCCCTACTGACTCCAGGATTTTTAAAATAAATGTTGAATAGGTTTCATGCTCTCAGAGTACTCAGTTACTCATTGAGGCCAAACTTTCCCAGTTTAGTGCTTATTACAGAAAGAAATCTTTGGGCTGGTTTCAATAAAAGCCTTCTGGCTGATCTTTAATTTGCTTAGGAGGAAGTTTTGCACACAGAGAGTGGTGACGCACTGAACAGGTTGCCCAAGGAGGTTGTGGATGCCCCATCCCTGGAGGCATTCAAGGCCAGGCTGGATGTGGCTCTGGGCAGCCTGGTCTGGCAGTTGGTGACCCTGCACATAGCAGGGAGGTTGAAACTGGATGGTCATTGTGGTCCTTTTCAACCCAGGCCATGCTATGATTCTGTGATTCACTGGGTGAACAGATTGGTAAACAAGAAGTTTTTGTTACAATATATATCATTAAACCACCAAAAAAAAAAAAAAAAAGCCAAATTCCTTTAAACACCTGGTGTAGATCCCATGATTTTTATAGACCTTAATACAGAAAGGTCTTTTGATATGCTTTTGAAGTGGAAATTGAAACCATTGTAATCATTCTTTTTTTTTTTTTAAAGTCACCTCTGAGGATACTTTGGTATTTCTTAAGTACAACTGTTATCTTAATTAGCACAGTAGGACTTCCCTGGAAGATTAGTAGCATGAAATGTTATCAGTACTAGCAAAGTTGCCATGAGCTAGATTTACTCCTTCTGCTTTTTGTTTTTGTTTTAATGTGGAAGCCTAAGTAGAATTCAGTTTTGGGATAAGATGTACACACAAGTATGTGTGGTTACCTATCAGTAGTGAATAGAATCACTAAGACTGGAAAAGAGCTCTAATGTCATTTAGCCCAACCATCAACGCACCCCCACCATGCCCACTAACCACGTCTCTCAGTGCCATATCTCCGCATTTCTTGAACACCTCCAGGGATGGTGACTCGACCATCATCCTGGGCAGCCTGTGCCATGGCATCACCACTTTTTTGAGAATAAATTTTTCCTAATGTTCAACCTGAAAATACATTCCTTCAGTACGGGAAACTTTTTCTGAGATGTCGTTTGGACTCTAGATGAATGCAGAATGGTTGACAGAACACAAGGCTGAAAGAAATGGACTTCTGTTGATCAGTACCCAGGGGATGACACAATTTTCTTGCCATTTGAAGTTGGAGTTGTCTTTTCTTTGTGTGGTTATCCAGCAGTACAGACACTTGTAGAAAGATCTGGGAACTTAATTTTTCTATAGGTGGTTCCATGGCTTTTATATCCTACCCATGTTTCTTGTTAGCACTGGCCCTTTGATGTCTTCCTCTGCTGGAGCACAAATTCTGACCCCCAAGAGAGCCATGGGAGCTGTGTTAGCAACTTTCAAATCAGTTGTCTTTTTTAAAGAACTAAAAAGTATGTTTAAGAGTGGGATTTGAGGTTCCAGCCTCCAGTATCTAATGATTTTCAATATTACTGACTTTAGCAGACAATGAATCACACAGTAAGTGCCATGGAACCATAAGAACTTCATTTTTCCAAGCACCTCTTCTCTCCTTCCCACTTTCCTACCAGCTCACCTTCACACTCACCCGATCCTTTGCTTTCACTTCTTTAAGTGTGCAATCTCTGTACAATTTATTATACCATGCTGCTAGTGCCACAAAACATCAGTTGGAATGGTTGAAATCTGTCAGATTTGTGTGATTTCTGTGCAGTTCTAGTAGTGCTGCTATGTTGACAGTTTTCAGACATGGTCCCAACATACTAAAAACTTCTTTCTCATACAGTTAGAAATGTTGAAGCAAAAATAAGCAAGAAGGGAAATCAGTAACTTTCCAACAAATAAGATATTGGCTGTTTGGAGTTCCTATTTTACCTTTAAAATTACCATGGAAATGTTTATCTGTACATCATAAATATGATCCATGGCCTTGGGTTTTTCTTTCTTATTTCAGTGATGAGGCTTCTAAAAAAAAAAAGACCATCATTTAAATTCATTTTACAAAAGGGAATACATTCTTATCTTTATATTATTTATATTATATGTTTATTTTCTTTATTAAAAGCTCCATTTAGAAATTAAGCAACTAAAAGCAGTTTTGCCAGTTTGCGTCTTCCTTGCAAATCAGATATTTAGGTTTCTGTAGTCACTTTGCTACTTCTTTCTCCAGAAACATAGTCCATGTCACTACTTTCTGACATGATATGATTGATGCTTGCAGTTTCCCAAAGGCTAAACTGTCCTGTGAAGTCCTCTGAACAATGACCATACAGTATATTAATTAGTTAAAAATAGAAGTACATTGTTACTATCTGAAGTATATGAAGTGAGATACCTGGATCTCTTCCTGGGCAAGGAGTTTAGTTCCTAAACATGGAAGTATTTAAACAGCATATTTTCTGGAAAAAACTGATGATTTTGTTTGCATCCATAATACTAAATACATAAATATTACTGAAAATGTCTCCTGCTAATGTTCCTCACTACTGTTTTAACCACATCCCAGATTGGAGTTATAGTACTAGTTGCCCAAGGAGGTTGTGGATGCCCCATCCGTGGAGGCATTCAAGGCCAGGCTGGATGTGGCTCTGGGCAGTCTGGTCTGGTGGTTGGTGACCCTGCACATAGCAGGGGGTTGGAACTCCATGATCATTGTGGTCCTTTTCAACCCAGGCCATTCTATGTTTCTATGATACTATTAATATAATAAACATTGACAGAATTTAAAGTGCTATTTCTACAGTTTTTACTACTCCTAGTCCACTAACTGAGCCCTGATATTACAAGAGCAAGGCATTAGCCGAAGTGTTAATAGTCCCTGTTTTTTAACAAGGAGAAGCTGAAAGATAAATCATTTATTTGAGCAGAACTTAGAATACGGTTTCTTCTACGCTTGGATTTTCCCTACTGATTTTAGTGTTAAGTTTCTTGTAAGAGTTTTTAGGCTTCCTGCTCTAGGTGTATGTTATTTACTGCTGTAGCTGAAAAAATGTGTTGGGGACATTTTAGAACTCCCTGCTTTGCTCCCTTCTTTGCACATTTTTCCTGTCTGAATGTCTTCTCAGCTGTGCTATAGTGCATACTTGGAAAATTAATGAGTGTCCAACAAGGATGTGTGCTCTCAGAATACATTAGTTACTTATTCAATGCATAGCTTCCACATGAAAGCAACTCCTTAATTCTGTGGTTCTTGGGGGATAGTTTTCTTCCTGGGCCAGAGGGGTTGGATTTTGACAGCATATATTTTGTATTTCCTCCTGATCTGAAAGCGGACGGCTGTTTCTTTATGCAAACACAAAAATAAATGTTGTTAACCTGAACAACAACCTAATACCTCATAGTTGTAAGACAGTTCTTTTTGTCCAGTCCCTCTGGTAATGTGGTGGCATGAATAAAGCATATGGGAGCCACAGTAGACCTTCCAGTGCTCCCTAGTGCTTATGAACACTATAGGGATCCTGGAAAATGGGAGTTCTTTGTTGTTCTCCCTGACTTTAATTTTCCTTTGGAGAAGGATTGAATGCTTATGTGCCAGCAATAGCTGTGGCAATTTCAAAACTGCTGCAACCAGCTGCTATGAGCTGGTTTAGTAGTCTCACGTCCTGGGCAGCCTTGTACTCCATGACTTCTATATCATCCTGTTGATTTTTTTCTTTTTTTTAACCTAAGGTGGTAATGAAGCTGTTACCACCACTTCTCTCTGTCCCTTCACTCTTATTAAGGCTTCTCTTATTGCCTGCTCCAGCCAATGTCTAAGCAGTGGCACAGAAAGGATTTAGATGTGGTCACCTCTGCTCATTTCAAGCACTTTTCTCTCCTCTGAGCCTGGCTGTGGCTCTGCTGTTGCTCATCATTCATAAAGACAAGAAGATGCTCCCTACGGAACTACAGGCAGAATGATTTGCAGCCCCTTTCTTCCAGCAGTCATTCCCAAGATGATTTACAGAGTTGGATTCCACTCAGCTTGACTAAAGGTGGGGAGAAGCAGGCTCTCTTATTTAAGGCAGTACTAAATAAAGGCTGCCCAAGGGCTGTGTGAGCTGGACTATTCTCAAGTAGCCAGACAAGGAATAGAATCACAGTTAATTCCTTGTTTCTTATCTGCTGCCAGGGAATGGTTATTAATGATCTGGACTGGCTGTGAAATGTTCCTCCCAGGATAGCTCCTGGGCCATTTACTGCCAGCTCCTCCTTGTTCTTACAGATGCATCCCTATTTGTGGTGGGGAGCCCTAATTCTTCATTCTTTCGCTCACGCATACAGTTCACTTTGGTGACAGCCTGGTTGTTTGGAATGGTTGATGTATTCTTAGGTACTGAAAGCATTTTGAAGATTTCATTTTTATATTTTTTAAGTGGAAGATCTGTGTTTGCTACTGTTCAGGTATGAGACTTTCAACTTTAAGAGCAATTTGTTAGGCATGCCTTATGCTGTTCAATAATCTTGCTTTTCTAATAAATCGAGCTGACTTTGTCTATTGTTTTGGCTGCATCTTCCTGTAGGTGTGTTCTTTCCACCTACAGGACGGCACTTTTTATGACTACCAGGTAATGTAAAATCAGTACAGCTACCACTCTGATGTCATCAGGAAATTATGTTTTAAAGGTAATTGGATCTTGTAACTTGTTCAAATGCAGCCTGATATTGCTTTACTTTGACAAGTACATTGAAGGGCTCTAAGAGAGAAATGGGAATAGAAATGCAAGTATTTTAAAGAGAAGGAGAAGTTTTATAGCACATTAGAAGTGGAAATAATTTTTACTGTTTGCACAGAATACCAACGCAGCAGAACAACAGCAGTATCTTGGATGAGGAGCTGAAGTACTTGAAAGATGTGTGAAACCTGCAAAACCTGTAGCAAACGTTGGTAACTACATTAAACTCTTGGATAGGTGAGACAGATAGCAGGGAGGAAGCTGCAAGCAGATATGGACCCTGTGTTTTTGACACATACTCTTTCCATGATGTAACATGAGCTAGTCTAATCCTTGACAGGGAGCCAGTTTTTTGCTGAACTTCATACAAGAGAACTTGGGAGCCCAGTAATCTTTTTTTCATTCCCTGCTTATTGCTTTGGCTGTTTGGGTGCTAAGTACCAACATTCCTTCTCCTGACAGGCATTAGCTGTCTGTCAAAGAGCAGGAGAAGGAAGAAAAGCCAGTGCCTTGAAACAAATCTGCACTCTCTTCAAGGTCAATTGCGTTTTCAGAGCCATAACACAACACCCAGCCTGGCCTTTTAGAGGCCAAAATGGAAACACTACATAATTCTACTTCTCTCCATTTCCATTAAATAATGAGAAATCCCCTGTGAATGTGCAGAGGCTGGTTTGTATGTTTATGTTAATGACAACTAAAACCATTATTATTGCCTAAAAGAAAGTGCCATGCCATCAGTCTAGAATAAATAAGGTGAGTTTTAATAGAATTCTGAGTGTAATTTAGACCCCAGAGTCCTTGCTACAAGCTGCTGTTGTTATGCAAAGACTGTTTTTCCCCTGTTTGGCACGCTCTGTAAATTCTAGCACTTTAGGTTTTGTGGAACACAGTTGCACAGGCTGGCAGAGGGATAGAAAACACAAAACTTGATAGTATACCAAGCAGCACTGTTCTGACCATCATGTGCTTGCAATTACACTTAGTAATGCTGCTGCCTGCTAATTTTTGTGTTCTAAACAGCAGCACCTGTTGTCTGGAACCCACTGCTAATAGGGTTCAGCCACATGCTTGCTGTTTACTCTTAAGCTGCAATATCCTTGTCAAAAGTTCTGTCTCAGTCTACTTCTCTAGTTTTAGTAGTCAACATAAATTATTAAGATGCTGGTAATTTGCTTATCATAGAATCATTAAGGTTGGAAAATACCACTAAGATTATCTCACCCAATGATTGATTGGGTGAATGTTGTTGAATAGCATCATTGTAAGAAGTGATGGGTTTGAACTAGGAAGTTTGTGCACATGTTACATAAGGATGATGCCAGTCAGACCTAAGGTGCAGTGACCCCTGACAATGACTCTACAGGCAGTCATAGAATCCCACACTGGTTGGGGTTGGCAGGAGCCTCTGGGTCCCTTTAGACCAGCCCTGCCCCAACAGGGCATCTTAGTTCCTTGATAGAAACCACTTCAAACCTGTGATCATACCTCATATCCTCTTTAAGTTGCCAGGCTAGTTTTCTATTTTCCCTTATTGACCCTGTCTATTGTCAATTGTAAGGTTATTCTCTTATACAGCTTGAACTGCTTTTTAAAGGTTTCTTCATTTCTGTAGCTCCTGTTTTGGCAGCCCACTGCAACTCTCGTGGATTTGTTGTAATGTAAAAAGAAATTGTTGCAAAAAATTTAAATGAAAATAAATGAGGCTCTCCAGCAACACATTCTTCCTTTTTTTCTTGTGTTCCTACATAAATGCTAGAAGAGTGTGATCTATGAGTTTACCTTCTTGTCATCCTAGTTAGGAAAAGGAAAATAGAGAGGGACATTTATGCATCTATTTCCAGTTTGTGATCTACCATTTATTTAGAAATACAGAATTTCCAAATTTTGATCCACTGTGGTGCTGTCATTACAAATGTATGCTCTCTGGCACCTTTTTGTGTCCCCCATGCCCTCTGGCAGGTCATGCAGAGGTCCTTAAATACCAACATTTTGGTTCCTTTGATTGTGGTGATTTGTCACTTTTGTAGCATCTCTCCTTACTCTAGAGGATGTATACTCAATTCCAAAAACATGTGATCCTTCCCAAGATTAAAACCCCAGCTGTTGATATGGCTGATGGTTGAATATTCAGCTACAATTACCTACATACATGTTTCCAAAAGGATTTTTTAGAGGTACAAGAAAATGCAGCCACTTTCCACTTTGGAGGACTCACACTGATTATTTTCTTTCTGTTGGCCCTTCAGACTTGCTCCTCCTGTCTGATAATATTGGCATGTTTCCTCTAGGAACCTGTTTGCCTCTCATTCCCTTTTGAAGCAGGATAGATTTCACTGGATTGGAGGTAAAACTATTCACTGGAATCCCTCAAGTAGTTGCTGCTACTGTGCCCCCATATTTGCCCAGTTCATCTGCTGTAACCAGGAGGAGGAAACACAGTTGGCACAGTGAGCTTACAAGTACTCTTTTAAAAAGGTAGTCATCTTGTCTAGATGATGGATATAGTAAACATTTGCTTCTGCATCAAGCTAATGCATGTGAGTTCCACTTCCATTGTTGTCTTCATGCACAAAAACTAGAGACTTTATTGACTCTGTATGTTCAGCTGGAGAAATATAGCATCTAATTATGAGTTTAACTGAGATGTGTTATATGCTGATGGAAAACTATATAGCGTTAAGATATTCTAAGAGAGTAGGAGGAAATTAATTTATATTGTGAAAGTAAGCTGTAGAACTCCGCACCAGAAAATGTGGATACTCAAATTGACAAAGGGGAGACTTTGTTAGTTATAGGGAAACCCACTGAGAATTATTATTTCATAAAATAAACCCTGGCTCTGAGCTATGAACTGCAGACTGAGAGTAAGAGTGATGGGAGGATATGTTCGCCATGGTTATATATTTTTTGCTAGTGACCAATAGTAAGAGCCTGTTTGAGGCAGGTTGCTGGGCTAGATGGGCATTTCTTCTGAGCAGTCATGGTCATATCCCAGGGTAGATGCTAGAGAAAAAGCTGGAATAGATGGCATACCAAAGTATCAATAAAAGTAATTCTTTTGTTAGACTTCCTCACATATTATTACTTTATTACATAGCCTTTAGCTATTGTGAATTGCCTTGATATGGAATTGCAGGTCAATTACATGTTTCCAGGACTATTATTAAAGATTTTTACGAGTGAGAATCAAGCTAGCCTCCCCTGCACCCATCATTTTTTTCAATGATAATGTACAGGTGGCTCATACATCAGATCTGCTGGCTGTTCTTATGAAAAAGGTGCAGACAGAACTATTGACAGCTCTAAAGGCAGAGTGCGAGATGGCTGGGAGCACTTTAGTCTCAAAAAGGTTACTGTTGGCTGTGCTAAGAATAGTCTGAACTGAAGATAATGTGTCCTTTTAGGCTGCCTTCCTCATCTTGCACACCTGTGGAAATATTCTGATCATATTAGATGGGCTGATTTGTAAATGTGTTATAAAAAGACATGGCTGTGTTTGGCAAATGCTGATTTGAAAAGAGCAATGCAGAGCAAATGATGAGTTTCACAATTGCCATATCATTTAAAATACTTTCCCTGGATTCTTTTGTTTGGATACTCTGTTGTGTTTATGGGAGAGGATTTACATCATGTTAATTTCCTTTCAAACACAGTTGGGAAAAGAAACGGATTAAAAGAAAAGTGTAAAATAGAAGATAGCTTGAACAACAGAGGACAGCAAAAAGGCAGTGCTAACCTGGTGCCTAGAGTTAGTCCCAAGGACATCTGTCCTTGGCTGTGAACTTAATTTGTAAAATCTGCCAAAGAATCAGTTGCCAACACTCAGATAAGATTCACATTGGAAGTTTATGATTCAAATGATTTATTCTATTGGAGTTTCCTCACTGTTTATTGAAAAATTCTGAGATTAGTTTTAGGAAAAGGTGAAGCATAAAGAATTGGGAACTTGGTCCCTTTCTGGATGGAAACGTGATGTCAGTTTGTGTGTGTTGATAAATCCTCTGTGCTCATCTCTCTTCTTTCACAGTGGTAAGCACTGAGTTTTGCACTTGGTTCCCAGAACACATTTGCAATTTGATACACTGTGCAGTCATGCTTCAGTGTGCACCCTGAAATTAAAAAATAAATTTAAGAGAAGAAAGAGAAGGGGGGAAAAAAGAAAAAAAGATAGAGACCACTTTTCCTCCAAGATATCCACGTAGCTATGTCACTGATTAGATAAAGCAGAAATAAGAAGAGAAGAAGCATCGTAGGAGGTTGGTACTGCTTCTCAGGTACATATTAATGAGATGAAAAACAGTCTTTCTATTCCAGTTCTGGTGATCATACCTCAAAAAAAAAAAAAAAAAAAAAAAAGAATTCAATTTGTGAAACACCTTTCTCTCTTTCTCTCCTTTCCCTTTTCTTTACTCTTTCTCCCCCAACCTTGAGGCTCTTCTGCTGAGTAGAAAACTTTTGTCTTAACTGCTATTTCAATAAAAGTCTCCAAAATACTAACAGCATACGTTTAGCACAGATGATTTAGAAACGCATGCTGGAAGTTTCAGAATGCTGTATTACACCTTGGAAAGGAGATGGAGTCTGGTATGGGAGAAACAAGAGTCAAGCTGCTCTGTGTCGTACCACAAACATTTGTTCAGTTGCAAAGACAAGTTTATTGAAAATCATTTTTTTCCACCCATTTCTTCACTATAAATTATAACCGCATATTCATACATCTTACAGAGTTCTGAATTATTCAGGTGAGATTTTAACCACCAGTACCAATACAATATAAAACGTATAATTCATGATACAACTACATATTGTCAAAGGCAGAAAAGGCATGTATAATTGCAGAATTCCCAGTGTGTCAGCTTGGTCCAATGGTAGAAAGTGTGGTAAGGTTCCTTGCCTGGAAGAATGTTTTTTCTATATAGCGCACAGTAAAGTTAACTTGTTTTACTGATGCAGAATGAGACCAGAGAGGCTGGTGTGTAAGTGTTAATTGGGACCAGGTTAAATTTGGTCTGAAATAGCTCTCCTGAACTGCATAAAGAGAAGAGGTAGCAGCAGCATCACTAACAGTTTAAGTTAGGATCCATTCGTTTTGTACCAAATATCCTGACACATTATCCAGGGGAGCTGTAATATAAAAGTCTTTTTGAAGATGGTCAAATTTTGTGATTGTATCATTTGTTTCACCATTTAGGTGGAGGATGTCAGAGTTGCAGTTGTAGATAAAAGTGCTATGGGGTTAGGCATCCTTGTGCTGTCATGGAGAACATTCCTGCATGAAGCATTGCCTCTCTTTACATCCCAACATTCCCCATAGGAGCAGCAAGAAGAACTAGAGTCAGCCTGCACATGGGAAGATAGGTATTCAGTTTTGTATTTTGTAGGTTCCTGGTAATCTACAGCCCTTGGTTAGCACCTTTGTGCCTATATTCCCCCTATATGTACAACTAGTTGAAATTAAAAGTGTAGGCAAATAATATATTTTAGGAGTTGAGCAGAATTTGCTTTTGCCTGAAGCTATTTTGCCCTATGTCTTCTTCTGACATGCAATTAGATGCAAGCACTATGAAGAGGATGTTGACACTTTACAGATATGAGAAGTGAATTCAAGGTGATTCTGTCACTTTGGTGGCAGCAGGCAAGGCAAGGTCTGGGAAAGGGGCTGGGAGATTGACTGGTGAAATCTGTAAAGTGCTAATGAAAGAGAATGATGCCTGCAGAAACACTGCTGCCAGCTCACAGTTCAGCCAGAGACTGAAGACAAGAAATGTGGTTGGTTGGACAGCTACACAGTGAATTCAGGTAATTTCAGGGAGTGAAGCTTACTTTGATGATGAACAGTGAGAACAGCAGAACCAGTGCCTCATCCCCCGCATCCTCCAAAAGCAATTTGTGACTCCCCTAATGTGAAGTTTATTCGATAACATTCACTCCATCCAAAGCACAAGCATTTTCTTTTCCACCTTCTGTGCAACTGCCAACTGGGGCATTTGGGACTCTCCTTTTTGTATATGAGAAGCCCAAACTACTTGTGAGTTGCCTTTTACATCTCACTCTCCAGTATTTCAGATGTCCTTTTGGAAAAGATGGCATGTTTTCTCTTTATCCGCATTATTTTCCTTTCCCTGATTCTGACAACAAGATCATGAGATTTTGGAGAGCAAGTGAGCACTGAACATACTTTATGCTTTTAATAATGACATTTAATTTATCTGCTAAGTGCTGTTTAAGCATCACAGAGTTTGCATCCCTCTTGAAACATCCTTTGAACTACAGTTCTTGCTTCTTCCTCTTATTTATAACAGCCCTTTATCTCTGTTATTGGGTTTAGAGGATTCTGAAGTGATGCTGTTGGGAATCTCTCCATCAGGTTCAGTAAACCACTGATTAGGCTTTGTGGAAGACTTTCAGATGAAGCAAAAGGACGTAATTGTTGATGCACACCCCTTCTTTATTTTTAGGCACTTCCATTGCATGCTTCATGGATAAGCAGGAATGTGTACTGCAGCCTGATCTTGTATGCTGTGCTAAGGACATAACTACACAGAGAGATGCAAAACCAAACTAAAGCTCGGGTATTGGAGGCAGTATGCCACCTTACTGAATTCTCTGCTTGGGTGAGAAGTATCTTGCACTGTTCTGTGCTGTGCCATGCAGACATACCCAGAGTTAATCAGAAAGGTACAATACAAAAATAATATTACAGTCCTTGAAAGCATTCAGAGGCACCAAAGCTAGCACAAGGCTAGGGGCATGTCCCATGAGGAGAAGCTGAGGGAACTGTGGTTGTGCAGTCTGGAGAAGTGGAGGCTGAAAGGCAATTTGACTGCTCCCTGCAGCTCCCTGAGGAGGGGAACTGGAGGGAGGTGCCCGGCTCTGCTCCTTGGAACTGATGGAAGGAGGGGAATGGTGCAGAACATGGCCAGCAGGAGTAGGGAGGTTATGGATCCCTTCCAGTTGTCCTCCCCTCCCCTCTTCCAGCTGTTTCTCCTAATATCTTCTACAGCTGCTGCCTGGGATAGCTAATTCCGTGTCTACACTATCAAGCAGTTTTCAGGGAAAATTGTCATTACCTCCTTCTAAGAACATACAGAGGCTGCTCTTGAGCTCATTAGGCCAGAGTTGCACAGGAGGAGTTGTGCCAGGTCATTTGCTTTAGCTAGTCTCTTCTCTTACCGTCCTGTTCAGTAGATGAACTTCTGCTGAGAAAGAGCTTCTTAGCCTGCTTAAAATTCTCAGTGACTTTTTCTTCTCTTAAAAATATCCATGCTTATCCTTCCACAGAGTGCAGGTACCTAAAGAGGCATAAATTCTTTCTGTGTATAATATTTACATTCCTCTTGTCAATGCTTAAAAATTCCAGGACACAATACATCTGAAAAAAGGCAAAACCTAAGGCTTTTCAGAAAAGCAGCGAAGATTCTTTTATTATCTCACATATGATACAGAGCTTGTTTTATAAGCCAGAGAATAAAAAAATAGCCTTATGACTGCATTAAACAACTAGCGGATTTCTTGGTCTAGACTGTTCAACCTGAAAGGAAATATTTCTTTTCATTTCAGATGATTACCTCTCTTTAGCCTTTTACTTGGGCTCCCATAACTTACATAAGTTAATAAAATTAGACATCTTCATTAAATGAAAAAAACTCCACAGTGAACTCAAAATTCAAAAAGCTTGTTTGGGTAATGTTAATGCAAGACGTTTCAGTATTTCTGAAGTGTAAGGTTTTGCTTCAGCACTTACAGAGCAGAAAGTTTTATTTCAGAAAAAGTTAATTGCCATTCTAGTAAAGAAAAAAATATGCTTTCACACTTTTTTGCTGTTTATTTACTGAATCCAATGCATGTTCTCAAATAATGCTTGCTCTTTAGAAGACTGAGTTTTTATTTTATTGTTCTCAAAATTAAAGCACCGTCTCAACTGTGTTTTATGAATACTGCTTCCCTTGTCCTTCTTGTAATTTGCTTGGAAAATCTGAAATCATCAGATACTATATACTCCTAAAACCTCCCTCTGCAAATTACATTTTACAAGCTGCAGTTTTGCTTGTGAGATAAAGGTACCTCAACCACTGGGCAAATTAAGGGACAGAAATGCATCACCAAACAAGCAATTTTATTTTAAGTATGAGTTAACATAGAATCACACTGTTGTTTGCCCATTACTGGCAAAACCAGGTAATGGTACTTCAGCTCTCCATGAGGAGCACATGGCAAGCTGGCAGCCTTAGTAGTTTCTCTGGAGCAACTAATATCTTTTATATCCTTTTATATGTAAATACTCAACATTTATGTCCAGTATGCTAAGTCTGGATGTTTGTTAATTATTCTGACCTGAATAATTAACAAAACCTGACTCACAGCCAGGTTTGGCTCACCAGTCAATAGCAGGTTTCCTGAACAGAGTGGAAATATGGATTGTGTGAACTTCTTCAGGTAACATTAAGAAAACAATGTGTTAATCTTCCAACCTGTGTTACACCTGTACCTTCAAGTCACATCTTTTTAGACCACAGTCTCGAGCTCTCTGTCATAGCAACTTACAGCAAGGAAAATATAATTCTACCTCAGATGCATCCATCTTTTTGGACTTTCAAGGCTTCCTGCACCTTCTTTTCTGTTTGATATCAGTGAAACTAAGATTAAAAATCCCAAGAGTGTTTTTATTGTGAAATACAGGAATTAAGTAAAATCAAAAATTATTTTTGCTAACTGCTTTTTTTTCTCATACTGTTTTGCAAACAGCTTCCTGGACAAACCACAAGATGGTTTTCAAATTGTCTTGTATTCAGATTGTCTTTCCAAAGCATTCTTCAATGGAAAACAGTTTGCATAAATGAAAGTTAAGGACACAAGTACCCAAACTGATTTAATTTTTTATGCCCAAAATAAAACTTAATTAGTATCCTACATCTAGTATATGAGATGCTACCATGCACTTAAAAAAGAAAAACCTAAGATATCCCAAGAGGTGTAAACACAGAAAAACTGTAGCACATGGAAGATTAACAGGAATCCCCAGAAAGCAAGGGAAGACTCCCTGCGAAGTATAGTCCTGAGCTGAGCCCGGAACAATGTAGAAAGAAAGCATTTTCTATGGTCTGAGGGGAAATATGTTGAATTTTATCCACTCTTTGAAACCTAGGAAAGCTGTTGGGCTCTAAATCAGAGGGGAAATCTTCAAGGACTTGGTGGTTTGGGAGAAGTTGAGCATCTTCGAAACCTGTGTTTTAATTTGCCCAAGCCAACAAGTCACAGTTTTTATATTTCTGTAGTAGATTTAGAGATGGATAAACATTTTGTGACTCAAAAGAAAAGGTGTAACAAATCCTCCTCAAGACCTTGGCCAACCGAGTCTCATCATAAAAAGCTTAAGGATACTCTGCCCATGTTTGTGATCTATTCATCTTGTTTTATAGAAGAAGTTCATCTTGATGTGTGAATGAAACTAATGAAACTACTTCAGTCCACAGCAACTGAGGATCTGGGTCATATATGTTAGCTTTTAAAACATACTCTTGGCAGGTAAAAACCTGGCCTTTATTGTAAGGTCCCAAACCACATCTGTTTTTATGAATCAAATAGCACATGGACTTTGGAAACATCAAAAGGTCTCAAGCAAAACTGAAAAGGAACAGGATTTCCCTGCAGGGGAAACTTTGTTATATTATGTCAGGGCATGGCAGGATTGCAGAGAGGATCATTCCAAAACGACGTATAGAAATGGCTGATATTCATCTGAATGATACAGTTTGTGAGTAATAGAAAACTTATTTGGTGATCTGTCCCTTTGTTCTTTCTACCAAATTACTTTTTTTTTTTTTTTCTTTTTTTTCCTCCATGTGTAGAAATTGAACAGGTTTTATGGGTTCAGTTTCATGATTTCAGTTGTAAATAATTCTGCCATTCCTTTTCCTGCATCTCATGCAGTATAAGCCAGGTATTTTAACAGGCCTGATGAAATGGTGTCTACGACTGAACTTCGATTTTTGTTTGTTACATCTGTCTACACACATTGCTATTTTATCCTTCTATGTGGGCACACAGACCAACTTTCTTTTATGAAAGAGCCACAAAGTGCCACTGCATTAAGTCGCATTTATAAGAAGAGATAATAGGCCTTGCTAGACTAAGTTACATATGTGAGAAAAGCAAAACCACATCCAAAACCAAAAAAAAGAAAAGCCTTCTGACACACCAGCTTTTTCTCAGAAAGCAAGATATTACTAAAAAAGTAGATGAAGGGATGCACAAGGGAATGCACATTGGTGTCCTGTACTTCTGAGGCAGGAGATAACAGTTGAAGTATAGCTTAAGAGTCATGATATTTGATTGTAATTTCTAGTAATGCCTTCTTCCTACATGAACCCATAAGTGCCTGTCTTTTTATTTTTTTAAATAATGAGTGAAACATGCATTCACCTGCCTAAAATTAATTTTATGAGGTGTTAGGAAGCTTGTTACCTAATGTTTGTAAAGCACTTTTAGGCTCAAAACTGCTATGAAAGTATTATCATTACTGACAGTAGAAACAATCCTAGTGATGGCTTTTCCACATAGAAAATTGGCTGTAATTTAGATTAATAGAAGCATCTGTTGCATATTAACAATAATTCCTAAATCTAATGGTGACTGATGAGAATGTTTTTATGTTTTATGTTATTCATTAGTAATCTCTTCGGGACTGAGACTGCATTTTGGTTGTTCATCTGTTGTCCAGCACTCTGAAATCCTGACAGATCCCCTTGTTTGCAACCGTAACTCAAGTTGTAAATAATTTTCATGGTAATTATATGAAAAATGTTTGTAATAATTTTTCTATGTAGATTTTTCTATATAGATTTCACTTTTCTAAACTAAATGAGAAATATATTTAGTAAAAGTCACCAAGGAACGAACTTTTTAATGTACTATACATATACTATACTGTGATGAATTTTCTGTAAGCATTTGATACACTGTAATTTGTTTAGAATTATTGGACTCAGCTCATCAGTAAACATAGAGTTCCTCCATACTTCAGTAAAGGCTAATTCATTAGCTGTACTGAAATTTATCTGTAAGACTAAATCAATCAGATGATGCTCATCAGATGTTAGCTGATTTAAATAGCTTACACTTAATAGTTTACTATCGCTTAAAGGAGAATTCCTTAAGAATTTCTTCCTAATATCTGGTATAAATCTACACTCTTCTAGTTAAGAATCATTAGCCTTTCTGCTACCACCTGACGGAGTCCCTCTCCATCTTTTCTGTAGGCCTCTTTAGGTACTGGAATGCCACAATAAAGCCTCCTTAAACTCTTCTTTTCTCCAGGATAGATAACACCAGCTTCCTCAGACTGTCTTAGTAGGTGAGGTGCTCCAGCCTCTGAGCATCTTCATGGCCTCCTCTGGACTCACTTCAACAGTTTTGCATCCTTCTTGTGCTCGCGGTCCCAAGCTTGAATGCAGCAGTTCAGATGGGGGCTCTTGAGGGCAGAGGAGAGGACAATCACCTCCCTCTTCCTGCTGTCTCTTCTCTTTTGATGCAGACCAGGATACTGTTGGCCTTCCAGGCTGCACGTACACATTGCCAGCTTATGTTCATTATTCATCCACCAACCCCTGCCAAGTCCTTCTCCACACGGCTGTTCTCAATCTACTCATTTCCCAGCCTTTATTTATGTTTTTCTAGCAAGCCAGAATCATTTTTGAAAAAGGAAGACATTGTACATTGACAGCTGCCAATCAGCTTGTGTTTGCTGACTGCTTCTTTTAGCATCTGTAGAGCAGCATTATGGTGCCTTGAGTGGAAACTGAAAGTGGATACTGATGCTTGTCCAATGCTGACTATAACTTTACAGACAGCAATAACTGCCCTGAAGCACAAAATTTATTTTATCACCTGTCTTTTATAGAATTTGGCCCGACTGCTTTGTAATTTAAATGCATAGACTTATGATCAGAATGGCTCATAAACCAATGAAATGCTGTCAAAGACATAAATCCAGTACATATCCATTGGTTCACAGCTTTACAGAGGCATAAAAGAACCTTAGAAAGACTAAGATAACACAAAAACAGGTAGCACCTCAGCTTATATACAGATATGCCTTCCAAATTGTCTCTCACAAAGAGAAGAAAAGCAGAATCACTCTTTTTCTTTAAGCTACAAAGTGCTTAGCAGAGATTAGGAAAGAGAATTAATGCCTTTCATTTCTATCAAAGAAGAAGTTCAGGTGTTCTGTATGCTTCCTTGAAAAGTGAAGGAACAGAAGTATAATTTTCCTTTCCTTCAGGGACTGCTCAGTTTCAGGCTGTAGTATAGGTGGCAGGGTAGGGTTGTTACTTTTTGCTTACACCGTGCCATAGAAGTTGGTATAACCAAAGCACTGATGCAGGGCTGGGAGAAAGTCTTGTAAAGTGAAATATATGATGCTGAAGAAACAGCACAGAATCACTATTAAAATCTTTCTGTATTTACAGGTTGGAGAATTAAGACTTGGAAATGCAAACTATTCCTGCCTACAGGCTTTGCTTGCCAATTGTTCTGGAGAGGAATGGGGAGACAAAATAAACAACCAATCCCCAAAGTTTGCAACTTTGATGATCACAGCCTGAGATCTAGCTCACTGAATTTAGCAATATGGAAGTTAGAAATGGTATTCTCCTAACCTAACTTTTAAAGTCTACTCTCTCAGTATCTATAACTGAACTAGTCATGTAGGCTTTTATTAGAATCAGAGGGCATTTAATCAATATAGTTAATAGAGTTTGGGGTGAGATTCATCTGATCAAATAAATGTAGGTGTCTACTTGAGCACGAGATGGATTACCTGCTTGATTCTATTGAATGTGCTAATAAAATCTTCATGAACTTGAAAGGGAGTTCGGGGTGAACTGCTCAGGCGTTGATCTTACCTTTCTCAGGATGAAGTTAAGCCTTGGTGTGAAGTTCAAGCAGCTGTTTGTGCTCTTTAGCCAGTTAAGAGAGTCAGTGATTAAACAGTGATCTTTGCTCTTAGACACTTGTTTTAAGATGAGATGAATCTTGCTTTGTAGGGACTGAATGTGAAGCTATTAGGTGGTTAAACGGAGGGGCGATTTATCCTGCCATCAGCTTCAGCTGATGAGATGTTAAAAAAAAGTCTTAGGTTTAGATCTATTTTCAGTAGTTCATACCAGTATGGGGAGGTTACATTTTTCCTCTGATGACAATGAACTTATAGTTTCTCACAATTTACTCATACTCAGCCTTGATTTTACATACCAAGGAAGGACTCTGAGTGTCAAAAATATTTGGATCTATCTTCCAGAAGAGGATAAAAATATCCATCCCATCCATCAAGCCTGGCATAGCAAAACTCAGTTTGTCATGACAACAAAGTAATCTGAGAGCTCTCTGATAATGACTCTAATAAATGCCTTGGTGCATGAGAACCATATCAGCAAAATGACAAATTGATAAAAGAGAAGGTTACACAGGAATGCAAATAAAAAAGCTTTCGGTCTGTGTCAAGTATTTCTTCTTGCCTCATAATAGCTGAATAGAAAGGAAATGAAAGAAATTCTCTTGCCTTCAGGATCAAAAGCACACACAGAAAGAAAACCTTTACATCACGTGCAAGAAGTGTTTGATATGCATACAGTTCTGGCACTCTGTGAGGAATAAAAGAGGGGTTCACATTAACTGAGGTACCTAACTTTGTCTACAGAATTAGGAATTGTATAGTCAGCTGCCATTAAAATACTGCAGTGACTTAAGGACATGAATAATTATTAAACCAAACCAAACTAGTATTTCAACTAGGCTCAAGAATCCTGAAAAAAAAAAAAATTCAATGTTTTTTTTTTATATTTTAATATAAAATGATTTTGTCTTTTTCCCCCTCTTTTGTCAGAGGTATTAATTTGGCTTACCATGCTTAGAGTCTCTGAGATGGCATGTGAGTTTCCTAATGCTTTTAAGATTATAAATTCAACTTCTTTAGAGGTTTTTGGTAATCTTCTCTTTAGCTTCTGACAAGAGCAGAATGGTAGTCACCACGTTTGTACCTAAGTCTTCCTTCCCAAAAGACACAAGTCTACTGATATATTATCTTAAGTATGAACAATATTATATGATGTCTAGCAACCATCCTTAATGTGCATTCAGCCTCAGTGGAACTGAGTCTTCAATGTCTGAAGATTCTGCAACTTTTGGTAAAGCTTTTGTTTTTGTTTTCTGCTCTTCATTCTCCCATGTTTGGCCATGCAAAGTTAATAATTCATTTCAAATGGTTGAAATGTTATCTCTGATGTTTTAGGAAAGCACTGTACGGGGACAACTTCTTGGCTTTGATACAGTTTGCACTGATTTACTCAAATGCACCAGAGAACAGTGAAAACTGTTTAAAACTTTTAAAGCTTCACTGCATCTTCTCATTCCAAGCTTCATATAGGCTCAGTTTTATTAGCAGAAAAACCACTTGTACAGTATCTTTGTGCCACACTAGGCAGAAAGAAAAGAGTCCTTTAGCAATTATTATGTCTCATTCAGACTCTCTATGAATCACTCAATTTTCAAACACAATTAAAAGTAATGGAATATTTGGTTAGTTCTAACAAACTCCTGGGATGGTGCTTCCTTCTGAGAATACAGAAACTGTGACTTCTTGTTATCCAACATCTGGGAGATGAGGCATAGGCTGGTAATTTAATCCAGTGGGATGAATCAACAGATGGTATTCCAGGAGTGTAAATTTGGACATTAAATGATGCTGTAAGGCACTCTTGCATGGCTTTATTCACGCTCCACTCCTAGCAGCTGTACCTTCTCTGTCAGCATCCAGATGCCAAACCTGCACCTGATCCAGCTAAGCCTTGTCCTCAGGAGAATTTTCCTATGTGCTATTGAATGGCAGAAAACATGGGACAGCCAAACCTGATTAAGCTGGGGAGGGCTTCATAGTGTTGCTCTACTTACCCATTTTCTTCCCTGTTTTTCTGACTCCTTGTCAGAAGCACAAATCAGTCAAGAGTAAAGCATTACTCTACAATGACATGATAAGAGAACTGGGTTTGTTGCTTCAAACCAGACAATCCGAAGAATTGCCCTGCTAAATCAGAGTGGAAGACCAATGGTTATATGGTCAGGGCTTTTGGTCAGCCATATGGTTAGCAGACTACTAATAGCATCAGTTTGGTGAGCAATGAAGTAGAACATTACCTGGAATGAATTTCCAATTGGATGTCTAACTACCAGTTAATATTTGTAGCAGTAATATAACCCATAAATAAAGTAGAAGCTTTACATTTGCTGTAGTCACGGAGCCACAGAGACACCAGCTATCTGTCTGAGAGGACTTTCAATCAAGGAGGATAATCCTTCGGACGACTGTGATTGATTTTCATTGCCTAGAGCCCATGCTTGTTGTGCTAAATAATGCATCTGCCTTGTGAGGCAAGCTGTAATTCTCTCTCTGCTGGAGCTATAAGTGTTGTATCTAACTCCCGACTGAGAGCTAACACCCTTTCTCTAACGGGGTCAGATAAGAAATCTGGGGCATATTGTAAGAAAAAAGTGAGCACACAACATTTCCCTTGCACATCCCACCTCCCAGCTTTCAGCAGTCTGTGACTTGATCTTCTATAATTTTTTCTTCCATGAGTATGTCTATTCATTTTTGAACTTTCTTAATTAGGAGTCAGATCACTTTGTGAAGCAGTGAGTTTTGCCTTCTGATGTCTATGATGGACATCCATCTATGATGGATGATGGAGAAATAAGATGAAAACATGGAGTACTTGTGCTCATGTGTACAAGAAAGGATCCTGCAGGCAAACCGTTTTGATGCCCTTGCTGAAGGGCACTTTATGGAGCCATGTATGGAAAAAGATGGGATTTAGCATAGCTAGGATGTCTTGTTCTGATCCCCTTTGTAAATCTGCCCAGACTTTATAGGGAAAATGTACTGGCCAGGTATGAAAAAAATATATATATCTTGTTTCTTCTGCATAATCTATGGCTGTAAAATACTGTGAGGTAAAACTTATGCTTTAGTGCTTATAGTCTATCTTTTTTCTCTTTAAAGTGAAAGTAGTACCTGAGAGATAATTTCATGCTCCAAATTACTTTTTGCTCACAAGTAGCAAAGTACACTAATATCAATTCTGTACTTAAACTGAATGGTTCACTGAGAGACAGTTTAATTTATCACATTAATTATGTAATTAAAACATGAGGGAAGGAATAGTTTAATTGAATACAGGCAATGTTTGTTTGTTCACACAGGTATTTTGCATCCTTGTAAATTCATCAAATGAAGAGAATGTTTGCAACACTGGAATTAGTGGGGCTAATTTATCTTTTTTTTTTTTTTTTAACTTCTTCTAAATATATAAAAGTTCTTTGTTTATCTATGCCTGGAAATTGAGTAATTTCCTTTCTAGAAAAAGTTAGAGTGCAGAAAAGTTAATTCTTGTTGTATAAATTGGTACAGAAATGCTGAGTGTACAATTCATTCACCTCTATCTGTAATTTTGCCATAAAGTCACACATGCTGTAGGATAATTCTAAAACAAATTCTTATCTGCAAACCATATGCTTTATTTTGCTCTCATGCAAATTGTTATTTTTATCTGACAATATTCAAGAAAACTTTTTTTTTTTCCAAAAAGCCTTTTACAAAATGGTGCAACCAGTTTATTTGTCACTTTCATCTTTTATACATCTATATACAGATATTTACCACTCTTGCCTGATACGGGACGCATAAACTTCTGTGAGATATAAAATATAGATGACCTTTCAGCTTCATTATTATACAATTTACTTCATTTATACTACTATTATTTTCAGTCATACTAATCAGGCTGACATTACCAGCAGCATAGTTTTTTATTTTTACTAGAGAGATATTACCGAAATGAAATGAAATTGCTAATGCAATGCAGTTTGCATCAGGAGGTATTTTTGGTGGCAGTGTTGCTGTTTGTTGTTTTTTTTCTTGTTTTGCATTTTTGTGCTGATTATTGTTTTGATTTGAAATCCTCTTGGAGATACAGCAGTATTTTGAAGGGCTGGTTCTGAAATTGCCAGGTAGTATATTCATCAATACCTTTGGTCCTTCCTCCACACCAAAGTCCAACCTGCTAAATGTGGTGTGAACAAATATCTTTAGGCTTATGGGTTGCCATGATTTGTCTTCAGTGGAACTAGTGATCTTACTAAAGTAAGTAATAAATCAGTACTGTCAGGATGCAGGCCATGACATGTAGGCAAGTGGAAAGGCCACTCTCAGTGGCAGACAGATGATGGAGATGAACAAATTACTGAACTGCTATCTGATTATACCTGCATTATTGTGCCATTTTTCTGTGGAAGTAAAAGGATTGGAGAAACTTGGTGCAAGATGAGGAACAGGATCAGCATCAAGGAAGACAACTATGCATATTGCCAGGTTCAGTAATGACAAATTATCTCCCCAGTTTTCCCTTCCTTATATCATCCTCTGTTATTCTTTCTTCTTTCTGTCTCATTTCCTCCATATTCTCTGTTAGTTACATCTCTGTCACCTCTGCAGTTAGAACTTCAGGTTAGGTGGTAGCAGCTTTCCAGGATTTATGATGTTATCTGAGTATTGTTGAGGGTGAATGAAATAAAGCAATTGGTTGATGAGTTGAAACACTGTAGTCTAAGGGTATCCAGAAAATTATTTGAAAAATGATGGTTATTTACTATCACCCCCACAGACAATAGCACCTCAGCCTTTAAGATGGCATAAATTGTCCGTGGATCGACTAGAATTCTGCCAGTCTTCAGAATCAGTGTTCCATGTCCTCCTTATTAGATTTTATCATGTCAAAATCTTGATAGAGCTTATGTTTACCAACCAATTAATTAATAGCTAAATAAGAAATGGCATTTTATTGTTGGAGCGCTTGTCTGGGATTTTTATGAAGAGTGGTTATTAGTTTGACAGGTTCAAGTTTCTTTCATTAGTGAATGGTATGAATTCAGTGGGTGACAAAGTGGTATAGCCTGTAGTCACTTCATAGGAGGCACCTGTTCAAAGAAAATGAATTTTAATATTCAATCAAAGTCATGTCTTTCGGAAGAGGGGATGAAAAACATTTTCAGGAAAACAGACAGCTGGAAAATTGACTTAGGAGATGAAGTGGTCAAGCCATCAACAAACTGTTGTGGCAAAAAAGAACCATAAAGACATCCTTGACTTTGTAAAGAGAGAAAAAATGTAAGTAATAAGTCTTACCTTTGTAAAAAGCATTACTGAGAATGAAAATGGAATATTGCATCCAGTTCTAATGCTGTCATATTTGGGGGTTTGGGATTTTTTTGTTTCAGTTTATTCATTTATTTCTAAATGTGAGATTTGCTGTAGTAGTTTCAGTAATTTCTATTCACTCAAGTCAAAGTATGTGATTCAATATGAAGTGTTTACTTAAGGAATTGCCCCATTCTTACATCCTTATAATTTCTCTGACATTCAAGAATGAATGAAAGAATCAGGAAACACACTTCTTGTGTGTGTGTCTGTGTGTGTGTGTGTGTGTGTGTATGGTGAGAGGATGAGGTGATTTCTGCTGCTGATCAACTGTGAAATGAGTAACATAGATTGCTTATCTTATTTTTTTTTAAAGTCCATTTTAACCTATCCCTAAAGTCGGGGCGGATTCAGAGATGATCTTATTTGCTCTGAAGTGTTTCTCTGATCACTCTCAAATGGCAATAAAACAATTGCCAGGGAAAACAGAAGAGTAAAAATGCTGTCATATAAATGAAAAAATTCCACAAATGAATGCATTTACAGATGATTTGCATACCGAAAATACTTGAAAAGAGACAAGTGGCAATTGATTTGCAATGTCTCTGCTGGGAAACTCCATACAATTATAATTAGTGTTCTGTCTCTTATTATTCTAACTTTGGTTGCAAGATAGACTGCAAATGTTTTTTTAATAGCTTTGGCTGTGTGTTTTTCCTTTGTTATCAGACCATAACAGCAACAAGAACAGTATTTTCACTCTACTCAATCTGCCAAAGTGTCCTTTGTACCAGATGGTTTTGGCTTCACTGAACTAGATTTAAATCATTAAATGATTGCACCGTATTCCACGTTATCATCCTGACAGACCTGGCAGCTAGGAGTTGCTTTCCATCAGCAGGCTTGGTTTGAGATAAAAGCAGTCAATCAGGAATGATTTAAGTTCATCCAGTTATTTACTTTATTGTCTCTTCCTCTCTCCACTCATTCACATTCCTAACTTCATCCAGGCATCCTGCAGCACAGTACCAGTGATTACTGTTTTTATTAGGTAGAGGAAGTTCATGTTCTCTAAACATAAGATCAATAAAAAAACAGTGGGTGATCATTTCTGTATTGTTATTATGTTCCTTAACATTTCCCAGAGTGAGGTCAACTGGGGAAATAGTGAAGCTAAACAAAATATTAAGATAGTTAGGAAAAATGAAGGGAGTAATGAAATTCCAGTCATTTGACTGATATGAGTGGAGCATTGATAATGAGTGAACGCATTTGGAGTATATGCTGTAATAATCTAAATAACTTAATGAGGTCTCTTGTTAATAGAAAGTATTGAAAAATATTCAAAACAATTTTTTATCATAAAAATGAGTGATTTCAAATCTTTTTAATGTAGTTGTAGTTATGTGTTAGTCACTATAATAATGGCACCAGGGTTTTTAAATTATTATTTTTCTTTTCTCCTTGATAAAGAAAACACTGTTCATATTTTCTAATTGTTCTAATCTGTTGGTTTTGTTGGAAGTTATTGGGGGGAACAAAAGTGTAAAAACAAAAATCCCATCTACTGTGTTAATATAATTTAAATGTTTACCTAGTGTGAGCATACTGCATTGTTTCAGTATTAATACCATGTCATTTGTTAATTGGCCTTATTGTGTCACATAACAAAAGTGGATGACATTTAAATGAAGAGCATATCAAATATACTTCTTACATAAAAGGAAAAAAAATAATGATCTGAAGTAAGATATGAGTAAAATTAGGAGACAAGATGATAAGCAACTGTGAGAAGAACTAAAATTCTGGTATATGGAATGGTGCAGGAAATTAGTAGCATTATTGGTTAATGATGGGATAGACTGAACAAACTAAGGAGTAGAATGGTGAAGATGCTTTTAGCAAAACTCACTTTGTAAGAATTATGAAATTGTTCTAATAGTGTGATCTACAGCTCAGACTGGAAAGGAGGTGTTAAACCTCATGGTAGGGCATCAGTTGCTGGATTTTGTCACCAACATGGTTCACGACTGAATAAGCACTAAGATCAGAGAGTGGTGCTCTTCTAGACTGAATTCAAGAAGAACTGAGGGTGCTGGAGAATCTCCCAGTAAAAAAATTAAACTAAATTGTCTGATTGTGAATTTGATACACGCTGCATATTAGTAGGCAAAATTTTGGTATGCACCCAAGATTACAAACAAGTACATCTGAAGACATTAAGGAAACCTTCTAGTTAATCCTAGTAAAAGAGTAGCATGCACGTACCCAACCTCTAACCAGTTAAATGACAAACAATTCATGATGATCACACCATACCCCACACATTGCCATCACCGCATGTGACCTCTTGGAACTCCACATCATTATTCTTGTTGATTTATCATAAAAATGAGATTCCAGCATCCCAAGGGTCACAGTTCTTGCCCCCCCTCATTGTTGTTTTCTCTGTTGAAGTTAGATCCTTGGAACACTGTCAGCTGAGGTACAGGTTGATCATCAATGATATGAAAGAACAAAGAGCGTGTGGAAAATGAAGATGAGAAGAATGAAAAGACAAGTTGTAGCAGTAATGAAAGTTGCTAAGTGTCCCCTTTCCCTTCTTGGTCTGTATTGCCTGCCCCTTTTCATGGCATGTGATCTTACGTTTAATGATCAACATGGTACAGATTTCCCTGTGCAATTTTTATTGCCCTTATGTCAATCCTAGGCTGTATTTTGCATAAAGTTTGCCCCAAAATCAGTGGAAAGAGAAATTATCATTTTAATTGCAAATTAAAGTGCTGTGATCAATATTCCAAACATGCTGAGCTATAATATCACAAGCCTTACTAAGAATAACATTTATATGCAGCCATTCCTTCCTGACAGATTTTCTGCCTGAATACTGTTCCCAGTAAGAAAACGAAGACAAACAGTGAAAAATCTCGTTCTGTCAACACACTGTGTGATCAGGAGAACAATGCAGAAATCAAAGATGTCCCTGAGGGATATGTATGCCTGAGTCAGTTCAAAACCCTTTAAACTGATCTTTCGAAGGAATGCAATGCTCTTATTTGTTCTGTTTTGCAGCAAAGCAACGTTCTGATTAATGCTTGTGCAAGTCTGCAGAAAAATAGTCTGTCATAGGGGTTGGCTTTTGTTCACCCCTTCTGTTCCCTCTTTTTGGTGGGCTCACAGGTTGGCTAAGCCTAGGTGAAGCTTGAAGGTGATGCAGAAACTTGGTGCTAAAGGATAAAACAAAAAGTTTACAGCTGTATTGTAGCTCCATATTTACCAATTCTTTGTAACCCATCTGTCACTGGTACAGGAGTTTTGCAGATTTGGAAGGGATCTCTAGGGTCATCAAATCTTCCCTTACCGTATAGATAATTGTGTCATAGAATACCATCGCTTAATTCTTCAATGAACACTTTAAAAGCGATTGCATACCTGATACAAGAGAAAAAAGCATATACTGTTTTTGGGTCTCTGCTGACCAGGATGTTCTAAGTACCACAGTCATGATCTCAAATAAAAAGTTCTCTGCTGAACAGCAAACACCTAGCAGAAGAGGTGAGAATCATGAGTTCAAGCTTTCTTCACACAGAATCCTACTATTAGTTCAAAATATCACAGATATTTTTAGCTGAGAACTTGTTTTACTGGCGGACTGATGCCACAGCCCAGAGTCTTGCTGCTTTGCTTCTTTTTTTCCCCTGATCGTTTCAGTGTAAGTAAGCAACAAGGTTCACAAAACAACTTCTCTCACAGTAGGAAAGGGAAAAAGCTGTCTCTAAAATACAACATGTCGTATCACCTCCTTGTGAGCCTGAATATTAGGAGACTGGCTTTCCTTTAGGATATTCACTTGCCTTGGATGGAGTTTTATGTTTTCAGGCAGGTTTAGAGAAAAAGCTGCAGTCTGACATCTCTTATAATAAAGAGCTATAAGAACCCATAGTGAGTTACATAGAAGGAAAGCGAGAAAAGATAAAGTGTCATTATTAAAAAACAACAACAAAAGGTATCAGAAAAACTCTGCAGGAAGAGACAGACAACATTTTGAGTGGAAAGGAAAATAGGTACAACAAAGAGGGAATGATTTCTAATTTGACCCTGCGGTACGGGAGGACTGTTTACAAGATACGGTAGGATCACAAAGAAATTTAAGTGAAATATATAGTGTAATAGTTGTGGTTCTTAATTGAGTCAGAATGACAGCTTCTAAGGTGCTGTGTTCCAGTCCACTGAGGACCCAGCCAGAGGGACTGACAGCTGATTACTAGAGAGACTTAACCTTGTTGGGAGTATGTGTACTGACTGCCTAGGGGGAGGCTAAAAGCAAGCACATGGACTAAAGCCTACATCTGAGTATGGAATTAAGCAGGAAAACAGCCTTGTTCTGCTGTAAACCTTGCTAGGTCTAAGCAAGAAGCTGTTCAAGACCTGGAGCAAAGGGAATTAGTGAAGCCAAGGAGCAACCAGACTGATATGAGAGCACATTCGGAGTCTGTTGTGAAAGTCAGGAAGCCAGAAAGAATGTATGACAAGTTTGGATATGTCATGTAAGGTATGTTTCACACTATCCATTCATTTTTCTACCTTTTAAAGTAGTGTTTTCAAAACATCCACCAGTAGTGAAGCACTGGAACAGGTTTCCCAGAGAGGTGATGGTTGCTCTGACCCTGGAGACATTCAAGGTCAGCTTGAATGGGGCTCTGAGCACTTGATGGAGCTGTAGGTGTCCGTGTTCATTTCAGGGGAGCGGGACTAGATGGCTTTTGATGATCCCTTCCAGCTCAAACGATCCCATGTTTCTATTTTATGATTCTATATTGAGATGTATGAGGACCAGCACAGTTCTTCCCCTCTTCTGTTCCTGGCTCTGCACCTCTGCTGATTCCCTTGTACTGTCAAGGACAAATTGAATCTGAAGACATGGTTTCTCAGGACATGGTGAAACAAATTAACAAGCTTTCATTTTGCCAGAGCAGGTTCCGTTGCACATTCTCAAGTTCCCAGTTCACATGCTCATTCTGTCCCAGGGCCTGCCCTGTGCCTCCTGAAGGGACTCTTTCCTGTGTTAAGGTATCTCACTGAAACAAAATTCTGCAAACCTAGTGAAATAGAGAATATTTTTCTGCCTTTTTAGTGAGTAACTTTAATTTAGTAGAAGGTCTGACAAGTGCCAAAGGCAACACAAATGGTTGAATGCTAAAATTGTTTGATCAGGAGTAGAGGATCAAGGGAGAAACAGGGCAAGAATCATAGAACCATAGAATGGCTTAGGTTGGAAGGGACCTTCAAGATTATCAAATTCCAACCCCATGCCATGGGCTGGTTTCCCCCCACCAGTACCCTGGGCCACATCCAACCTGGCCTTGAACATGGGATGGGGCACCTGCAGCTTCTCTGGGGAACCTGAAGAGGACCACATCAATAGCTAACCTGTAGTCAGTAAGGGTTGGGAAAGAGGAAAGGACAGAGACAGGACGTACGAAACAGCTAGTCTCTGGCCATCAAGATCCATCTAAAGTTCTGATCTATGGACTGGAGATGAAGAAATGAGAAATAAGAAAAATAAACTGGCAAATAACAAGCACTCTCAGAAATAACAGTTTGAGTGAAGGAAGGTGCTAGAGGAGCCAGAACTTGCAACAGGCCAAGTAGGAGTACAGCAGACAGGCTACAGAGCAGCAGGAATTAGGATAATCTGAACTGAGACAAGGAATGGGACACAGGCTGTACCCTCATGGCTGTGTGGCATGCTGTCCACTGAGAATGGTATCTAGAACTGTTTTACACACCTGCCACCTGTGGAGACCCAAGAAGGCTTAAAGAATTGATATTTTGGGAACTCACCTTTAAGTAGGAGGTTGGTTACAGATCCTGACTGTCCTGGCAGAACAGAGTGGAAAGCCCTAGTTGAATCTGGAGCCTGGATGGGATTTCTTTGGCCAGGTGTATAACAGTTATAGACGTGCATCATGTGCTGGCAGTTGTCACAGGGAGATGGGATTAATAGAATAGCTCACAGAAAGAAAAACATATGAATGAGTACAGAAGTATCAGGCTCAGCCTGGGGACAACAATACACAACTAGAGACACAGCAGTTTATGGAAGGAAAGAGGATGTGACATGAGTACTGTGTGTGACAGTACAGCTGATCAGTCCCCTGCAGACACAAAATTCTTGCTAGGTGGGCAGGGTGCGTCTCTGTTGTGGATGGTTTTGCCTTGTTTCTGTGTTGCGAGTGAAGTCAGGACGAGGGAGATTAAATCTCTCTGCTCAAGGCTGAGGTTGTCTGTACCTTACCAAATACTGCAGCTAAGTGGGAACAGATCTGCAGGGTGAAACTATTGTGCAGAGCAGACAGTGTCCACACACTGAGTTTTGAGCGGTTATACTTTCTGCTAGCTCTGCTCTAGTATTGTATAGTCACTAATTGGGTTATACATCACGACAAGTGATCATATTGGTTCTTACCAGATCAATGTAGTGCTGATACTCTGGGCATATTATCCCATTGCAAATGTAAAATCTGACAGTCCCATCTGTGGACTCAGAAAAAAACACATCAAAGCTGCTTTTGTAAAAGGATGAAGCTGATCTGCGAGGAAATCACAAAATCTAAATCCTGCAGTTGCTGAACTTGAATAAATTTGGCAAAATATTATGTTATGTATGTCATAGTTCACTTACGACTCTCTAGACTTACTGTAATACTGAGCAAAGTTGCTGCTGTACGATGAAAGTGTGGCTGCTCATGCACAACTTTCTGTGGAGAATTAGTGCATGGCTGCTGGTATAGACCCTCCCATTTGACTTTGCCTTGAGGGAAGTTTGAGGTCTCTAATACTCCAATTAACATTTAGCTGAGGCTTAGAGCATTCTCTGTCCAGTTTTCCGTACTTAAGGGTGTCAGAGGCATGCAATTTTTATTTTTATTTTCTGAGAGTGGTTCACCTTTTCAATTAATTTTCAGAACTCCTCTTACAGGAATAATTTATTCTCGCTGTTATTTATGTACAGAATTAACCTAGGGGTTTGGCAGCCCTGCAAATACTTGTCAGACCTCAGTAGGATAGCTGCCAGTGGAAGCAGGAGTCAGGGAAATGTCAATTTTAATTACAAACTTTATTTTCACATGCACTTCTCACTGTTTATGTGATGAGGCTTTCTTGTTTTTGTTTTAGCAGCCATAATGTGCCTGGAAAATTGAGTGTCTTTTTAAAAGCATAGGCTGCTTCTTAATGCAATGGGATTTTGCTTGATAACGACACAGCACATAATCCTGAAAGCCTGAGGGTACAGTTTAAGCATTTGGAAAAATGACCTTTTGTACTATTAAGAGACCCAGCCAGCAGGCTTTGATGCCTGAATTTTGTTCCTTCTGTACATAGTAAAAAAATCTTTGCCTATTGCTAAGTTATCAGGGATAACTTCCACACGTTCCTGAAAATAATTCCTTTCTCTCCATCTTCAGAACTGGTCCTTCAAGCTACCCATCTCTTGGATGCAGACAACCTTCCATAGCATGAATTCAGAAAACAAATATCCTCTTGCGCACCCAAGAATGCAACAGAACTTCAAGTAACAATCAGAAAAGAGACAGAGAAGTCTACAGAGTTACAGAGCACTGACCATAATGTTAAGTCAAGCCAATCTAGAGAGATCTTAATACTCACACTCACATGGGAGATGCTGCAGTTAAATAGTCTTGCTGGAAAAATATGGCTGAAGGGAGGGAGCAGATTTTTTATTTACCTTGCTCTCTCTTCAATTATTTCAAATATTTTAGCTTGGTGGCAAGGTTAGGAAGGTGGGAAAAAGAGAGAAGTGTCAAATTTCAGTGAATCTGGAATCCTGCTGAGAAGAAGGGTACCAAAATATTTAACAAATGGAAGGACATTGTTGAGCTTAGGTGGTCCCTCACTGTGTCTGAGGTCCTTAGCAACAGAATTGCAGGTGCACAACACAGCCCAAAGATACAAATAGACCTTCATTTTTATGAACAGTGTCCCATTCTTTCTTCTGGATGAGAATCTTCACCAGAAACTTGAAAGGTCTTCTCTGAAGAGAACTCCATAGCAGCTTTTTATTTTCCTAAGGAAGATGAAGAAATGTATCAGCATCACACACTACGTAGTTCAATGCTGTCACTTGAACAGTTCAGTCAACCAAATCTGTGCTGCCCTCTCAGAAGAATTTTGGGGAAAAAGAAAAAAGAAAGTCCTTAAGCTTCAATTTTCTTCTGGTGGCTATTTTCCTCCAGCTATCTTATATAACTCAGAAAATGTTGTCTTTATAAAAGGATCCCCCTGCATCTTTAGGTTTCTTCTCAAATCAGATTAACCTAGCACAGTGTTTAATAACGAATTCTGCTCAGCATGCCACTAGAACAGAAAGGTTCTTTTGTCTGATCTCAGACAAGTTCTCTAATAGGTAAAAATGAGATCCACAGGGGAGAGTATGCTAATGTTTTGTGAAAAGAATTTATTAGAATTTTGAAAAGCTGTTTGACTTATCTCATGGCACATTTACTGCAGTTTCATGATTATCAGCCCTTTTCAGCTTGTTGCATTAGAAATGCATGAAGGGCTGCGGAAAACATTCATGGACTTCTTTATTTTTCGAAGGTACAGTCTTCATAAAACTATTACTGTACTTTGGCTTTGCACAGGACTGTTCATCTTTATTAGGAGAATTGCAAAACACTGAGGTAGGGGCTCTAAACTCTCTATCCAACACTGTTAGCAGTGTGCCATAATAGCTCAGCTTTCTGGATAGTATCAATCTTTACGGTCGCCTGAAACCCCATGAAACTTCTGGATTTTAACTGACATATTTTGTCTGGTTGATTGGAAGATGACACGTGGAGTGGCTCCCTCAGGAACTTCATTCTGTGGTCAACAAATTAATCTTCAATATCTGCTGCATTGATGTCACGGATCAATAGCCAGTCTTATGATTGACACTTCTATAAATTACATGAACACAAGGAGGTATGCTATCAAGAGCAGAATTAATGTCGCCTAACATAAATGTTAGATATGTAGTGTAAAAGCTAGTGGTATGGTCTAATTCTATGATCTAAATAATTACCTTGGCTTCTTTTATTGATGGCTGAGAGACAAACATGGCTTCAGAAAGTACTCCAATGTATCTGTCTTAGGCAATGTGATCCAGCATCTATGCATTTGTAATTGGTCCATTATGCAAGGATTTCTGAACCCAAAATTCTACAGAAAAAAAGACAAATAAAATGGGCCGGGGTAGAAATAGGATCAGAGTTTAAATTAGTCATGAGCTGTAGTAATAAAAACCCTATACTGCATCATACCCTGTTAAGCATGGAAATCTGAATTCTTATTTTAAACTGCTATTATTTTCAAGTGTTTTAAAAGACCCTTCCCAGCAACCCAAGTCCTATATCAGAGCCAATATGTCTTTAGAACTCTAAATCTTAAACTTGTTTCTGCTTCACAAAGCACACATGCTAAGGTTTTCCTTTTTCCTGCAGATTTTATCCTGTAATAGCAGAATAAAGTAGAGCCACATTCTTTTAAGAACATAAGGCTGGAGAAGGCCATGATGATTGCTGAGTTCAGTTCCTCACAGTGATGAGGAAATACATGAGTTGTTTAACCCAGAAGGAGTCAAACAACTGCCATGTGCCTGTGTGGAAGATAACTATGTTGACAGTTACTGTACTTTATAGCCAAAAATTAAAAGGTGTCTTGATTAAAGCTTTACCATGGAAGGTGTGTATCCATTAACTGGAGATTTTAAAAATCATTTTAAAGTTAAGACAAATAAAACCAAACCTGTTGGTACTGAAATACACCAACAACTCTCAAATATCGCCTTTAACACTTCCTGCAAGAGTTGCAGCCTTTCCCTCGATATGGCAGAAAAAAATCTTGACCTTTTAGCACACTACACAGTTAATTCAAATTGTTGGGTTAATACTGAATTAATCAATAAACTTGATGCTGAAACTACTGGTTGAGATTCCGTGAAGGAAGCAGTCATTCAGGAGAACAGACCAACTGCTGCTAAGAGTTTCTTCTGATTTGAAAATCTACGGATTGTTCAGTAAACCATATTTAAGAATTAACTGATGAACTAGAAAAGATGGGTGAAAGAAGAAGAAACTAAAAAGAATTGAAAATGAAATAAGGTAATAGATGGTAAAGCATTTATTATTAATTCAGATCAATGATTATTTGTGCACATAAAATCATTTGCAACTGAGTGTTAATAAAGCAGATACTTTCTTCATCTTTCTTAATCACTGAAGCCTGAAGCTATTCAATTTGCTCAAATGTAATCAAATCTTCCTATAGAGTTTACCTCCATGGTGACTTTATTAGTGTGCAGCAGAACTGAAAAGATATGTAAGCATTATTTTTCCTTTGCAGACGTTTGTCTTTTATTGAAGCTAGAACTTAGTTGTAGACACCTGCAAGCTGTTCAGAAGAGACAAACAGCAGTGTACTTGTTGATTCAGGATGGAAGTTAATTAATAGAAAGGTGACTTGTTTATAACAGTTACTGTAGCCTTAAAAATGAGGCATTTGAAAGACTGAAATTAGAGATTTACCTTAATGTCATCTCTATCTTCTCACTGTTTCCTGAGAGAGCAATGAACTCTCTTTGTTTATTTGAATAACTGGTAATCAGATTGAAAAACTCAGAGCAGTATTTTTATTTTTTTTTTTTCTGAAGAAAACAAACAGTCTCATTTGTTTCACACCTCTCTGGAATCATGAAGTGCAACACTGATGACTCTGATTTCTTTTATTTACCCCTTTCCCACCAGTACCTTCTTTGTTCTTGGGACAAAAAAAAAGTGTTTCATTGATTATTTAGATCAAAACTAAGGTAACACCGAGACTCCCAGATGTTTGTTCACGATAGTAATCATTATTGCTCAGCCCTATAAATCCAAATTATCTAAATGATCCCTGAAATGAAATCTGGGGTGCCATTCTGAGCCATTCTTGGAAATAGAAAAATGAATTTCGAGTATGGTCATTTCTACATCTGATCCACTGTTGACTTCAGGGAGAGCTGAAGTGACATTCAGTCGCTGTTTGCTAGCAATATACTCAATTGAAATCTACACTCATTATCAATCTACACTCAATTGAAATCAATACACTCATTGAAATCTATGTACGAGGATTCCCACTGATGTCCTGGAGGGCTCAGAAGGATGATGTTTGATTTAGTTTTGCTCAGGAAAAAGGAGTGGCCAGGAATGTGGTACTTTGCTGTGATGTGTTGGAAGTGAACCATAACTGTAGAATCTCAGTGACACAGAAATAGATAAAGATTAATGTGACCCTTACAAATCCCAGTGACTGAAACTGATTGCTACATTGATGGAATAATTTTTTTTTTCATAAGAGATTGTTGTTTGATTGCTTTTTTGTTTCCTTGTGATTGTTTTAGCTAACATTTTGTGTCATTCTATCTAAAATACAGATTACAAGCAATGATGGAAGATGGGTAAATTTAGAGACATGTGGATGTTCGGTTTTAATGTATGCAAATTCTAAATACTGAGAACTTTTGGATGAAGTTTTAGTTGTGAAACATCCAAAAATAAAGAGGCTCTTGAGCTCTGTGGTTTTGATGCTCTGGATTTTTTATTTAAGGCTCCCAAATAACTGTAAAAATATTTCTAATTATGGCACAGGGGAGCCTTGATGAACTTCGAGCAGTTCTTGGATAATCACAGATGTCGGACCACAGTTAAATGTGTTTATCAATGCACGTGAAACATAGAATCATAGGACCATCAAGAATCATTAAGGTTGAAAAGACCCCTAAGATCATCTAGTCCAACCATCAACCCATGCCTGTGACCTCTATACAAACATATAGAGATATGTAAATACAGATTTGCTTTTTTTACAGAGGCAGGAATAAATAGAGTTCATATACCTCAAAAGGCAAAGTGCTTTCTCTTTCACATTTTTAATGCATAGGTTGCCATTTACAGTCTATATAGTCACGGTATCAGAAACAGAAAAAAGCTTGTCTGCTGTTTCTTGCACTGGCAGTCATTTTTTGCATCTTGATGCTCTGTGGAAAAAAAATCAGCTCTTTGCACAACATTTTCAAGAAAACCAGATCCAGTCTGAAGGGACACACTGAATAATGCAACATTTAGAAGGTTATGTGGTCCTGCAGGCTTGGTCACTCAGCAAAAAATTCTTCTGGCAGAGGGATAAAGCATTATCTTCATAGTAAATGAAAAATTGAGACAAAGAGGAACTAGACTGCATACCTGAAAGTGTTTAATAATTAAATGCAGCAGGACATAAGGCCTACTAAATTGAAGATGCAGTCTTCAGCTGTATCCAGCTAGGTAGTGGGTACCTAATCTAGGTATCATTGCCTGAAAGCACATTCAAAGAAACAGTGTTGAACCCAGATGCATTGACACAAAGATGTATGCAGTGTAACCTCAGGTGGGGACTCCCTCCTTGTGATGTGCATGGTTTAAGGATGCACCTTTTCTCAGTACTTTGACGTTCTACCCTAGTGACTGGCTGCAGTGCTATGTAAGCCATTGTATGTGACTGCATTTATTTCTTCACATGCTGCGCATCTTTGTGTAAAGAAAACATTTACCTGGATACAAAAGCCCACATATGGTTGTAATTATGTAGTATTTGTTACCCAGACCTGAATGGACAGAAGTTCATGCCCTCACCATGATCTGAAAGGCTTGTTGCTCACATCTGATTCCAGGTGAATTAAATGGCAAAGCCACTGTGAGCCATTTTCTAGCAGCTGACAAGAAAGAAAGAAGGAAAATACATTTAGAATTGACATTTTCCTTAATGACTGCCTCTTTGAACTTCTCCTGGAAGCAGGTTGTTCTACTGCCAGGGGCAGATCGTTTCCAGGAGTCTGTTTCAAAACTCAGCCATATCTTGCAGCTGTTTCCAAGCAGTAAAACCATGGGGTCTAAGTATACAGACGTACATTGATGTACCTCCACAAAAGTGATAACAATGAACAAATAATGTCCCTGTTCCCCTTCTGTCCTTCTCCCAGAATGTATTTGGCCACGCTGAGATGATAGCAGGTGTTCTTATTTTTGATGTGTTTTGCTACCCTGGAGTATTTTTCCCTATTAATGTTTGCTCTAGTCTCCCAGTCCAATCTAATAATTATAGGCAATTTCTGTAAAAACATAATTTTTACTCATCTCAGTCACCTCTTTATGCTCTGTCTACCCACATTAGCTATTATGGCACATCAGCCAAAATTTCCACATACACTTCCTCATACCTCAGCCTTTCAGAATAAGAATCTGTACTCCTAAGTGCCCAAAGATCCAGTAATTTTTAGACCTTTTAATGGAAAATAAATAAATAAATAAAATCAAACAATCAGTGAACACTAAACTGACAAAGATGAACATACCAACAGAACAAAGGCTAATCTCATAAGGAAGGCCTGATTGCTGATCAGAAAAACCCTGGAAGAAACTGAACTTCCACTGCTTGTTCCAGATTAGTACATGCAGCTACCTTTCATTGCAGCACAAAAATTGTAATTAAGGATCCATGCCCTACCTGAGAATCATGGGGAGACAGCTTATATGGAGTTGTTAGGCACTTAGTACATGACACTCGTTTTTACCAAGGAATTATTGTTCAGTGTTGATGCTGGACTTTCTGGAAGTATCTTGCCTTCATTAAAGAACACAGTGATTATGTTGGGGAACTTATCTATCTCAGTCCCAGTGGCATTTGGACTAGATGGTCTTTTGAATGAAGTCTCTTGATGAACTTGACGGTCTTTTCCAATCTTAATAATTCCATGATTCTGTGATTCTACGATTTGCTAAAGAGAGGGCTATTCTGTATACCCAGTTCAGAGTCTTTCAGACAGAATGCTTTGCTGACTGCAGTCCTTCTTTTTTTTATGCATCCTGCAGAATATGTTTTTCACTCAGAGGGTGGTGACGCACTGGAACAGGTTGCCCAAGCAGGTTGTGGATGCCCCATCCCTGGAGGCATTCAAGGCCAGGCTGGATGTGGCTCTGGGCAGCCTGGTCTGGTGGTTGGTGACCCTGCACATAGCAAAGGGGTTGAAACCACATGATCATTGTGGTCCTTTTCAACCCAGGCCATTCGATGATTCTATGATTCCATGATCCTACAGAACTCTCCATGACCAGAGCAAGAGTGAGATGTCTCTGGGTGGCAGATCTGCTACTTCACTTAACCCCTCTGATCTCCTGCTGTAATCCGTGGTCTTTTTGAAGACTGTCAGCCCTGTAGTGTCATTTTTGCCTTTTAAGACTGACATCTGTGAGTGCATTAGTAGATTAAGACATGTTTAATGGAGGTTCACACTTTATGGTCTACATATGAAATTGCTCAAGTGTGCAAGGGAACTGAAGGACCTGCATTGGACTATCTTAATTAGCAATAGAGAACAAAAGTATCTGGTTTGTTCAGATAAGCTTTCAAAAGGCAATAGCTTGTGTGGAACCTATCCAAAGTGTATGAACTCAATCTGCAAACTCAGTTCTAAATCACATCAGCACATCTCTTTTTATAGCAGTTTGCCTCCCTTTCTGTCCATTGGTAATATAGAAATTCTGTTATTTTTGTACCTCTGTTTTGGGGCCTGAGTCCTGTGGGCTGTATGCCTGATAATGGCCCTAGTGAGACTGCAGTAAGAAAATCATATTGCTTCTGCTTGCTGGAAGGGCTGAGACATGTGAAAGTCTCAAAAGCTCAATAAGGTAATGAGTTACAGGAGAGTGTTGGAAGACTGGAAAGATTTAAATCAATCACCTAGGGATTTTTTTTTTGCAGTGGTTTGATTTGAACGTTATCATCTGATTTCTTATCTCAAACCTATAGTGGTTACTTAGGACATTGCCTATAACATAGTTATTTATTTATTTATTTATTTAGTAGCAGAACCATTAGCTCAGCTGTACAATTACAATGTTTGACTCCTGCACTGATTTATCAACCATTAATACAGCTGCTGGATTTGGGCTTAGGAGAGGGCATTGAAGGAAAATTCAGAACTAGGAACCGAACTTATCATTTACTGTGTGTAGTTGATAGAAAACTGGGAAAAAATAGTATGGCTTTTATAAGCATGACTTTCTTCATAACAACTTCCTGCACTTAGCTTTGCACTTGCATAGTAGTTGAACTGTCTGAAAGACTGCAAAAGGAATGGCTTAAAGAAGTGTTTTAAAGCAATAACTGTGTATTATTAATTTGAAGTCAATTTCCATTCAGCACTGTTAATTCCCTTTCTGTACCATCTGATGAAACCATGTGCCTGAATAGTTTTAGGATCTGAATGATCTTAACGTTAGATGCCAGAGTTCTGCTAAAGATCTATTTTTAAATACCTAAGTGGTTTTCTGGCTGGACATTCTTGATTTCCAGTTCTCTTCCTTTCTCTTCTTCCTTTCCTTTCCCTGATCCACTTACACTGTATTAACATTTGGGTTCAGCTTTCATACTAGATGATTTTAAATCTCATTTAATTTTTCTTTTATCCAGACACATCCACTGAAGTTCCTGATGCAGTTTGCTGAGTGGTTTGTAAATCATTTATTTTGTTGTTCTGCGAAGCACAGGGAAGCGGCCTGCGTATATTTTTTTTTACCTCCAGGTAAACTGACGTGCTGTTTATTTATGCTCAATGAGATTCCTCTAGGATGAGGAGAGTTCTGATGGTATCAAGTTTTAGAGGCATAAAGAGGAGATCTGCTTCTCATATTACCAGGAGGCCTTCACATAGCCTGAAGGAAGAGGGAGGCCTTATTCATAACAGAGAACAAAATTCCCATATTATTATATTCATTATTTCCCTTCTTGTGCCTTGGAATTGAGTGAGAAAATAACACAGAGGTTTTTCATCCCGTGATATTTCTTGAAATCTGCTCAAGTAGACTTTATCTTGATTCCTAAACTGGATTGCTCAAAATGTCAGTGTCTGCTGGCTGCAAAGTAAGGCTCACATCTGTATCCATTTTCATTCTGAAAAAGGGAAACAAGATAAATATCCTCTTTTATGTACATTGCAACACAAAATGTTCCAAGTGGGGGTTAGATGAAGCAAGGAAACATGCTGTGATATCTGAGGGACAGGAGAGCTGTCATTCTGAGGAATTCAGTTGATCCACTTTTGTCTGGATTCCAGAATTCATTGGTACCAAATGTGACATTGCCATTCAATGAAGAATGAAGTAACAGTGAAGTCAAAGAAGTAACACCCTCATCCTTAGTCAGTGACTATCTGACTCATCTTATTGCTTCTTGGGAGAGCAACACAGATTAAGCAACAAAGTCACTGCAATTGTCTTGGTCAAAAATCTATCTACCCGATAAGGAGAATTTAATATCATCATCTAAATTGGTGCTTTAAATTCTTCATACTTTGCTATAATCTCTAGGATTTTGTGGCTGACATTCAGATTGAGAAGGTGATCATTTAAATGTCAGTATCTACACTGTAAGACAGATGCTTAAATTCCTTTTCTTGTCAGTGAGATTTAGGAAATAAAACAAATTAAGTTTTGGAGCTGTTTAGCTTACCCTCAGTATGCATGCACGCTTTGTCACCTTAACAGTTTCTGAGGCTCCAGACTTGCAGAATTCCTACCCACTCTCTTCTGACTGTAATGAGAGATAAGATAACTGGATCATTTGCAGTTGTTGATGGTCTGTGTCTAATTGTGAATAAACCTCCTCTTTTGGGCTCAGTTCACATCCTCAGCCATAGCTTTCCAGTGCTGTTTGAGATGCCTTATGCTTCCTGAGACTCCAAGATGTGACATGGGACATACAGGAATCCTGAGTACTTTAGTGGCTAAAGAACAAGTGTCCTCTGAAAGGCACTGCAGGATCTGAGCAATAGACAATTTTGAGCAATTGCATTGTGCTCTTTAGATCTGTATTTCCATAAAAAGCAGTATAACCATTTTTCATAACTTTTTCTAAACCCCAAATCTAGTCTTTTCCTCATAGAACACTTCGAACAGATTTACCATCAGTTATTAAGTACTGCTTAGGAATTGGTAAAAGAAGAAAGTAGTAAATGGTAAAATGGAAAAAAAAAGTAAATGCAAGTAGGAAGGAAAAGATAAGATAAACACACTCCCCCAAAAGGAAAAAAAAAAAATCTCCCATGAGAAAAAGAGAGTAACCCATCTTTGTCACCTTCTTATATATGACAGGATTGATTAAATACATAGCACAGATTGTCTGAATTGCCAAAATTTCTCAAAGAATTACTTCTAACAACTGGAAGGTGAGACAAGCAGAAATAATATTTGGAAACAGTGGAGGTAAGGGTCTTCTTTTATACCTGTCTGACAAAGAGACTTCAAGGAGGTGGATCATTAAGTTAAAGTGATTATCCCAGTATAAGCCCAGTACGAGCCCTTTCCTCACACTTTGTTCTCTGAAATAATCCTATTAAATTGAGAAAATTTATAACATACCTATCTTCCCAGATTTTATCAATATTGAAAACTTTTAAACTGAATATGTGATGAAATAAACCCCACTCACCAGTGTGGTAAAATATAATAGACATCAAAGCAGCTAAAAGGTCTCCTAAATCAATGTAGCAGCTCTGCAGCAATTTCCAGAACACAAGGTGAAAATCCCCTTAATATTTGATAAATGAAGGAAAATGTATAGAAGCAGATTTATAGGACACCACATTTGCACTCTTAAAAGACCTTCATTATGTCATTAACACCACAGTGATAAAAAGTACTTCCATCATTCATCAGCCACACTGTGTCTGTCCTGCAGTTAACAGATGGAATAGTCCCTGATCCAAATTCCCCAAACTTTTAGTGTATGCTTAGTTTCATTTTCTTGCCCTAGGCCAATCCATTTAACAGCTCGTCATAGCCAAGTTGGCCAGGTCTTCTAGTTGAGTGTTATGAATAAAAAACAGTTTGAAAGTGACCTTTTTTCCTCTCTCCTCCTTAGGATACCAAAGCCTAGCATATAACATCCTAAAGAATATAAACTCAGGTTATTTATTCTTTCAAGGACATTCATTTTGGATTATTTTCTATCACTTAGGTTCAGTTTGCCAGAGTTGATAAATAATCAAATTCACTTCTATTTTGGTATTAATTCCTTCATTTTTTTCTCCATAGTTTATAATGTGCTAATTACTAACACTTGCTAGATCCGTGCACACGTTTGTTGTATAAAATTGATGAGCCATTCTTTAAGCCATTTAAGAATTGTATTACATCAGATTTTGTAAGTCCCAATTTGTCAAGAACACACATTGTACTACAACATGCAGAACTAGAGGATACTTTCCAAAGAGGGACAAGGAAATACACAGAGCTCAAACGTAAATGTGACTGGAAATACAGAGAATATTTTACAGCTGTTCCCAGTTTTTCAGAGTTGTTATCTGAGATGTAGGCAGTCCATGCTTGGCTGCCTTACTTCAGACCTTTGAAGGACAGGTCTTCATGTCTCAGCCATCCTGGTGATTGGATTGTTGGCTGTACTACAACAGTAATTCTGCTGCCTCTTACCTGAACGCTGCTCTGCCTTAGAAATTGATATTTAAGTATTCTTGAACGGAACTTTTCTCCTCCTTGGTAAGATCTTTATGCTACAGTCTCTAACACCAATTATTTTCACTAAGCCCCGGATTGTTCACTTAGTTTTCAAAACTAAATGATCAACCAAAAAGACTGAACATGGACTTTCTCAATTGGACACCAGCATATAAGCAGCCAGAGTGATTATTTTGCTTTGTTGTGCTTTTATGCCCTCTGCTTCCAGTGCTCAGCTCCTCCAGACAAGTAATGCTCCAGATTTAAGAATACCCTGGTCACTTCCTCTTCTCTCTCCATTTTCTACTTTTGAAACAGCTACATAAAGCAAATGATGTGATTAGGTCTGAAAAAGCAGGAGAAAGTTAATACCAGACAAAAAACTGTGGCAAGAATGGGTTTTAAAGAAACTGCAGTCACTCAAAATACGCTTCTAGGCTTTGGTCCTGGAGATGGTCAAACACTAGATGATCTTGGATATCTAATTAAGAAGGACCTCTTCTTTAGTGCAGTCATCCACCATTTGCTCTTTCACTTTCAGATGCCTTGGATGACTTGTTCACTAGGTCTTTATGCATCTCAGATTGAATCCATCTTCCTCTTTTCCTAAGTGGGCAAGGAACCAAAGGGCTGATGAGATGGGGAGAACTGATTCTTATTCCTGTAACTGGCATTAAGCATTCTTTTTGAAATATAGTGCTGGTTAGTAAGATGTCCATTAATGATACAGACGAGCTTTCATCTTGTGGCTGGAATAACAATATGATATTAAAATTCTTGGAGAATTATAGGTCCTTCTGATGGACAGATGTCCCTTGCTGCTTTTTTTTTCTCTTTGGGGGGAATTTTGTTCACCCTCTCTTTCAAGGGACTTGATTCTGTTGATTTATCTCTATTTTAAAGTTCCTTATCTCTCTAGCTTCTTTTGTTTCTGCTTTCAGATCCTTTCCTCTTTCTTTCCTTCAGGGCCCTATTTCTCTTTGTTCTGTCTCTCATTTTCTGTGTCTGACATTTCTGCTCCCGCCTCTCTAAACGAGCAGTGTGATAGATGGAACATGACTGGAGAAAAAAGAAACTTTCAGTTTTCCCAGTGAGTGGAAAGGTGACCTGCAAACATCTGAGAAAACAGTGCAGAAAGTTCATTTTCATGTGCTGAATATTCTGCATGGCAAGAAAGCACACGGAGGGACTGCACAGGAGATGGTTTAAACATCATCTCCATAGTCCTGTTACATTCATGCCCACTTTCTCCATATACAAAGATGTGCAGCATCTGCTCATAGAGGACATTCATTCAAAACATGGGGAAGTTCTTCCTTTGTTCTCAAAGGGTTTTGGATCTTCTAACTAATTTGGTTTTCTTTCTAGGAATTCAGTAATACAGCACTTGAAGAATGAACCAAAGGATCTGATGCTTTCACGTTTCTATTAAAAACATTTGTAGCAGCTTTTTTATGTCTGTGTTTGAAAACTTCAAAGTCTGCTTTTGGAAAACATTGATAATTTTTAACCATATCAGACAAAATTTATGCAATAAGGCTGAGTCCAAATCTTTTTTTTTCTTTTTTTCCCCTGAAGATAAAAAGGAAGTGAAAGTTTTTCTACTTTTATAAATTAGAAATTACTACAAGCTCTCATAAAACCTTTCCAGCCCAGGGAAGTGGTGGAGTCACCCTCCTTGGAGGTTTTCAAGAAATGTGGAGATGTGGCACTAAGGAATGCAGGTTAGTGGTGTGATGGCGATGGGCTGATGTTTAGACTACATGATCTTAGTGGTCTTTTCCAACCTTTATTAACCAATGATTCTATGTATCATTATTAATTTTCCACAGCATGATTTAGGTGAGGAGGGTCTGCAGGTGGCAACTTTTGATAGCTTTGAAGCTAGAGCTACAAGGCCTTGGCTACTGATTCAACAGCACAAACTTTGGCAGCTTTGAGATGCAAGGTAAAGAGCAACAGCAGCAGGCTGTGGCTGTGCTGCCAGGAGGTGACCCTTCACAAGAGCTGTACTTCCCCAGTATTTGAAGCTCTTTTTCCATAGCTGTGATTTTGGAAACTCAGTGCGGAAACAGTTGTTTAAAAGCTGACCTGGAGTTGCACACTGTGAAAACACCGTGATGATTATTCTGAAAAACATCCCCAAATAAGATTCTGTCAGATTGAGGACTTGCGGGGGCTGTTACCATAGTGGAGCACCGCGAAACCACCCATCTGCATATCTGGAAACTACTCCTAATGAAAACCTATCCATATTTTGTCGTATCATCTGAGCAAGTGCTTTTCCACAAAGTATATTCATCTTGATTAACAGGTAGGGGTTTTATTTGTTTATGTAATTGTAAAAGTGTTTCAGTGGAAAATTTCAACAAGCTCTAATAGAAACTGCAAATTCATTTCACATATGCTACCTCAGAGTCACCAACTGGCGTGGCAAATAAGTAACAATTTATAATAGGAAGCAATCTGAGATCTTTCCCTAGCAGTTAAAACATGGAAGGCATGAATATGCATGAACCATTTGCAGGTTGTTATGTTGCACATTTTCATTCTGAAACAATTATAAAGAAGTATTATTAGAGAGATGTTAAATGTATCAGAGAAGCATTTGGCATAGTCGTTTTCACAGGGCTTTATGTTTAGCTTTCCATGGATTTATTTATTTATTTTTTTAAAACCATAAAATGGTATTGAGCAAAAATTTTTATCCGTAATAATAAATGGATTTTCAGTGGGGGGATTCAACTTCAACTCCATCTGGCTTTTTCCACTGAAAGCCTTTGCTCAAGAAATCAATGCCTGTGCTTTCAGAAGGCATCTCCAAAGGTTTGAATGTGGCCTGTGCTGTCCTTCACTGGGTGCACTTAAGGGGAAATGTGCTCAGTTCAGCTAGAGGGCTGTGTATGGCAGAGTGATCAAGAGTGAGTGGAAAGAAAATGAGTCATAAACTCTGGGGAGCTGCAGGCCCCAGCCAGCACTCTGAGCTACCCAGACTCCAGGAGTGTTAGCAGCAGTTTGGAAGGATGGGGCAACAGCTATTAGAACTGGAGTTCAGAGCTTCGCTGAGTACTGGCAGAGTTGGCTCGAGGTTTCTTAGCAGGATGAACTTCTATTATTCTGCTTTCTACCCCTAGCCTGTATATGCTACAATTTGCTGTTGGTGTACGAACAGTGGATACTCTGTTGCCCTAACACCAGCTGCCCACTTTGTCCATGCCTAGCTCCAACCTTTGCTTTGGGCCCTGCATCCTAACCCTTAGAGATACCTTATTTGGCTCTCAAAGAGACAGATTCCCTCTCCTTCCCTCCCACTTTAAAGTTTTCTCAACATTTGTTTGAGCTGATCTGTTTCTTCCTGTCTGACATCTTTCTCCTTGTTCCATTGACAGTGCTTCCTGACTTGGTGCCAAACCAAATGATCAATTTCCTACTTTTTGTGTCAGGGTCACTGATGAAAATATCAAATAAAATTAGTCATGAGGCCAATCCTTGAGAAATGTATTTAAAGTGTGGTTCCAGACAGGAAGGTCTTCCTGTTGCATGATCCATTTCCATATATCATTTAACAGCATCTCTCGGATCTGACAGCTTTCCAGCCAACCCATCTTGACCTGATTCTCTAAATATTCTCTATGTGGTCCATTATAAGAAATGCTTTACTCAGGTCCGAAGAGACCCAAGAACTTCTTGTCTGCAAAAGAAATTATTTCTGTCACAAGAATAAAAGCACAGAGAGTTAGTTCAACTTAGTCTACTTCTGGTAAATTCATGTTTTATTTTATCCTATAATCCATTTCGCTTCATGTCTTTCATTAATTTTTCACCTGAAAATGTGTTCTACGTCCCTAAGATATTGAGGTCAGCTTCATTGTTCTATACTGGTTGGATTCATTTTTCTTCCTTTTTATAAATAAAAATACTGTATCTGCTGAAGTGTAGACAGTGTCCCAGATTTGCTGGATTTCTTTTTTTTTTTTTTTTCTTTTTTTTTTCTGTAAATCCAGCAGTCATGTCTGTCAATTCTGTCACATTTTGAGATGTAGTCAACTAGAGAGCTTTCTCCAGCTTCCTGAGCTTCACTTACATCCTTCGATAAAATCTGTTCTGAAGCTTCATCTCCTTCAGCCATTATTCCTCTAAACCCGGTATTCAATCTTCATCATTCCTAGCCTTGAAACACAGTGTTCTGATCATCAATTTCATTTTCACATATTTTCTCTACATATTTGTACGACTTGATTTGTGTCCTTCAGAAATTGACCAAATGCTAACCTACCTTCTTAGACTTCTTTGAATTGCTTCAGAATAAGATATTCTGGAAAATGATATCTTAGATTAAGGCAATATTCCTACTCTGGTCTGCCAATTTAGTACATGAAAATTACTTCTCTCCACAACTGCTATCAAGAAATAAAACCAGGCAACCTAAATTCAGCATCAGCAGGGAGGGGACTGTGAAGCTAGGCCGGCATGGTCTTGTCCATGGATTGTTAATCACAGAGTAATTCACTGCAGCTAAATCTAAAATAGGCATCAGCAAGGGAAAAAAATGACATATACCTACCCATTGAATGTATTACTTAGGAGAACACAGAAAATATATTGACTTATGTTGTGACATAGCTTTTTTTTGTTTGTTTGTTTTTTAATTCGGATAACTGGAACTTTGCTCCAATGTAAAGTTCAAGCCAGATACATAGATAGCAGTCCTTACAAATAATGGAATCTTAGTATCACCAAGGTTGGAAAAGACCTCCAAGATCACCCAGTCCAACCGTCCCTTTATCACCAATATTTCCCTCTAAAATACGTCCCTCAGTACAACATCTAAATGCTTCTCGAACACCTCCATGGTCAGTGACTGCACCACCTCCCTGGACAGCCCATTCCAGTGCCTTACCACCCTTTCAGAGAAAAAGCTTTTCCTAATATTCAATCTGAATCTCCCCTGGTGCAACTTGAGGCCATTCCCTCTCGTCCTATCACTGTTATATGGGAGAAGAGGCTGGCTCCCACCTCACCACAACCTCCCTTCAGGCTGTTGTAGAGAGTAATGAGATCACCCCTGAGCCTCCTCCTTTCCAGACTGAACAATCCCAGCTCCCTCAGCTGCTCCTCTTAAGATTTGTGCTCCAGACCCCTTACAGCTTTGTTGCCCTCCTTTGAACACGCTCCAGGGCCTCGATGTCTTCCTTGTAGTGAGGGGCCCAAAACTGAGCACAGTACTCGGGCTACAGCCTCACCAGAGCTGAGTACAGAGGAAGAATCACCTCCGTGCTGGCAATACTATTTCTGATACAAGTCAGGATGCCATTGGCCTTCTTGGCCACCTGGACACAGGTAACGTTGTGTCTGGTATAGAAAAAGGATAATAATAAACCTGTTTCTTCATAATTACTGGCAAACCACCACTGTAAAATAATCAGGTCCTTCAAGCAGTATTTTATATCAAATATCCTCCCTAGAGTGTTTCAGATAACATACCATAGAAGTGTGCTGTACTTCACCTGATCTTCCTTGATCCTGCAGGCTGTGGCTTTAATTTTGGCAATGATATATCATCTGACAAATCTCATTCAGGCTTTCACTTCTTGAGACTTCAGAAGTACCATTAACTATACTGAAATCAAGTTATTTCTTGGTATGGGGAAAAAAAAAAAGATCCAGAACACTGCCATGCTAAGTCTGAAAACGTTCACTATGGGAGGTGAGCTGAAACTTTTCAGCATCAGAGGCAAAATAGCATCTGCTGCCCACAAATAAGGGACAGAGACCAATATGTGCAAAGGAAATAGGAGGTGGAAAAGGGAAAAGGAAAAGCTTTGACACCATACAGCTGTATCTCTTGGCTCTGGGCAGCCAAGCAGACCACTGAGAGCACAAGTGCTCAGAGTACAGCAGTTCTTTAGCTACCACAAGGTTTATTTGGGTGCCAAGGTGGAGATGGGAAAGGAGGCTGGTACTGTCTCAGCTCTGTGCCCAGACTGGTCCAGAACTCGGCTAGGACCACTTTACACCCTTTACATCCTTCATCCTTGAATTTCTCTGAGATGCATAAGCAATACTTCTATAAGCATACAAGACTCTCTCCTTAAGACATATTTCAAAGCTTAAATAATTTAGTAAGCCTTCCAAACATGCAAACTGCAGAAAAGACTGGGAGTGCTGCCGTGGGGCAAAAAAAGAATGAGAGCTTCAGCTTCCCATTCACCTATGGCTGCTGTGCAGCATGCATCCCTGCAGCTGTTAGACCAGCTGACAATTTACCCTGGTATTTATTCATGCTTGTTCATAGATGTTCCCTACATCCTCATCATAAATGGGTACATAGTATTGCTATATATAATGGATAGGAGTAACACTTAATATTCTGACTCTGAAAGACACTTCAGGAAATGTGTTCCTTTCTTTGCACAATATTTCTGTGAGTTTATTTTCCCCTCTTCTGTTTTCTTTATAAAACTGGGAGAATCGTACCCCGTTCCTCCTAATTTTTTGTCAGACTCTTCTAAACAGACAACAGATTTTCTGGGGAAATATCTGCCATTATGTATGAGCCTGAATGGAGTTTATACTTTGCTAGCAATAGTAAGCAAAGATGTAAATATAAGCCCCAGTTACTTTTTTGCTTCCTGAAGGTGAGCCGATATCAGAAGAATTTGTTTCTTCAGTAGAAATCAACAATAATTAGCACAAATCCCAAGTGCCAGTACAAACTAGAGCTTTATAACCATTTTGCTAAGGTTTTTGTCCTAATAATGTGTGTAGAAAAACCTGAAAAGCATTTCATTTCACACCAATGAAATTGCATTGTTATGTAAGTAAATCAGTTTTTTTTTTAATCCAAGCTATAGAAATAGACAACGCAGCCAAAGATGCAGAGAACAAACCATAATTTAGTATGTTATGAAGATGAACAACATCTTCCAAAACACCACAAAAATCACTTCCTTACATTTGTGTCTGTGGCTTATATCACAGAATGACCCAAACTCTATTTTGTTGCATCCCTGATGTTCCCTTCTATCTCATAAACTTCCAGTGAAATGGAAACAACTTGTATTTTCAATTCATAGAACTGCAGTTACTTCGGGATCAGATTGCAAATCACTCATATTTTTGTGGTGTTCTTTTTCTGTAGGCTGAAGTTTTAGTATATTTCCCTCGCTTCAAAAACTTCTGAATCTTCATTCTGATATCTCCTTTAAAATTAATTTAATCTAATACTTTACAAGCAACATTTAATCTGCAAATGAGTGAGAAGCTTCATGCCGACCTAAATGATTGGAATTACCTGCCATTGCTAGGGTAGAGCACAGAAGAGACTTTTTGTATTTGTTTGTGTTTATTTGCTTGGTTTTGCTTGTTTTGTTTGTATTGTTTTTTTCCCTTGTTTTGTTTGTATTGTCTTTTCCCTCTTCCTTTACAAATAAGGGCATTTTCAAATTCTTTAATGGTCTTTCATCTAGAAGAGATGCGATAGGATTTGGTTGTAACTGGAAGATATATTGGCAGTAGGAAGGATGAAATGGAGACTGCAACAAGTGAAAATTTGAAATAAGTTTGAAGTGATTTGTTTCACCTCAAGTGAAAAGTTTTGCTCGTGAATTCATTTACCCATTTAGTTCACTGTTCATTTGCCAACTGAAAAGTTAAAGTACTATTTTGAATTGGAAAACTAAAGAATATTTATTGGATAATGTGACAGCTTCTCCAGGCCACAAATCTATTGGTCTTATGTATGTATGAGGGCTGCTCTGAAAGTAATGCCCCCTATTTTATTTGTTTGGCCCACAATGTCAGAGGCAGATGCTAGTGATATGACAGTAATGTTTGAAGTTTCCCACCAGTGTTCCATTACATGTTGTTGCCATGTGACAGATGGCGGCAAAGGGGCAGTCTGATTAAATGGCATCTGACATGGAAGTATTATGAAGCAAAGGTGTGTCATTGAATTCCTCCACACAGAAAAAATGACACCCACTGACATTCACTTGGTGAACGTTTATGGAGACCATGCAGTGGATGAGAGCACACTGAGGTGGTGGATGGTGCGTTTCAGCAGTGGTGACAGTGGTCATGCATGCAGGCTCTTATTCATTGTTGGCAAAAATGCATAGCTAATAGTAGTGACTATGATGAACTACAGTTTTTCTTAGCTGATAACTTAGTCTATCAGATAGTATTATTGTGCTCTCTGTATCTATTGTATTTTCCATGGAAATAAATAGGAGGCGATATTTTCAGAGTGATCTACGTATATATGGTAAGGCATGAACATAACATTCTGAAAACGAAAACTAGATTTCTGTTCCTATGGGAAAAAGAGAAAAAAATCAAAAGAAAGCCTCGATGCAACAGTTGTAGACACAACCACAGAACACAAACACCATCGTGAATGTTTGTGTATTCATGTGAACTGAAAGAAACGTGGTGGATGCTGTGTCCCTGGAGACACTTGAGTTCAGGCTGGATGGGGCTCTGAGCACCTGATGGAGCTGTAGGGGTCCCTGTTCATTGCAGGGAAGTTGGACCAGGTGGTCTTTAAATGCCCCTTCCAACACAAACAATTCTATCATTCTATGAAAATCCTGGATGGTGGCACAGTGCACTGATAGGAATGGAGAAATACAAATAAATCCAGACTCATCTGTTTCTGTTGTTAAAACTGGACCTGGAATGATCTCCCTGCCAGCTCTCTGCCATCATTGTGTAACAGTCAGCAAGCTTGATGTCTGATTCCTTTTCCAAGCTGCTGGGAGAATTGATAACATTTGGAAATTGTTTTTTTTTTTTTTTTTTTCCTCTCCCATGGCGAAGTGTGTGCTTTGCACGGATTATTTCCTATGCCAATGAGATATAAAACGTGCAAATACAACCCATCAAAGAGCACAAGCAGATCTACCTGCTTTTAGCAGTTTGTGAGCTCTGTAGCAGCGCCTTGTGCGTTCTGTAGCTCCCATGATGCATAATGACACTCCGTAATAACTGCTGCGCTTTTTCAGAGCAGGTTTGAACTACATTAAAGCATCCACTGTGACATTTACATCCTCACCTTTAATGCTGCAATGCACGAGCTTCATATTCAATATCTTCTCTGTCAGATTGCACATAGCCTTTGTGACAGAAATCACACCAAGAGGTGCCACAGACATGAAGGCTTTCATGACTAACATATTCTGCTGCAGTCAGACTCTTCAGAAAAGTTTTATTTTGGTGTCTCTGTCACTCTTAGCCTACAGTAGAATTGGAGAATTGCATTTCATTTTCCTCCTTTCTGCATTCCTGAAACTTTCTCAGAGAAAAATACTGGGGGAGGCAATCAAACTTTACCCCCTGTATCTTTTTGCCTTTGTTACTTGCTCTATAAAAGCTTTCAATATTTTTACAGGTTCGTACCTGTCCTTACAGAGAACAGTGGTAACTCACAATGGTGAACCTGAAAAATTACTTTGTTAAAACAAATTTTCCTCCTGATAGTTTTTGAGTATCTAGTTTTGGTTATAAGCTACCACTTGGATATTTATTTCCATTAGTAAAATGTTTTCACTTTAGCCCTTATAAACTCCAAAGTTTATGAAGTTGGAAAGAATGAAAATAAGAACTTTCTTTTTGTCTTTCTTCCTCATGTACTCACACATCCAAACTCATGTCCCTGCTTACTGTCCACATCATTCTCTCCCCTGTGCTCCAGGTGGACACTTTGGACAGTTATGAATAGTTCTCCCTTTATCTAGTCTGTTTCTTCTATGTCATGATCATGGCGTTCCTGGGGGTGTGAGAGATTCAAGTTCAGGTTATTATTCTGTGTGTTTTTCAAACTGGGTTTTCAGCATCTTAGGCATATTTCTGGTTTTGCCCAGAAAATCTGCAATGGCATCCTGGTTTTGGCTGGAATACAGTTAATTTTCTTCATAGTGGCTGGTAAGATGCTATATTTTAGATTTGTGCTGAAAGTAGAGGTAATAAGAGACCTGTATTTTAGTTGCTGCATAGAGCCAAGGATGTTTCAGCTTCTTATGCTGCCCTGTCAACAAGGGGCTGAGGGTGTGCAAGGAGCTGGGAGGTGACAGAACAAGGACAGCTAACCAAAGGAATATCCCATACAGTATAATGTCATTCCTGTGGAGCAACAAAAGCTGAGAGGGGAAAGGAGGAAGGCAAGACATCTGGCATTATAGCAATTGTCCTTCCAGGTAACCATGATGGAGTCCTGGTTTCCTGGAAATGGCCAAACATTTTCTTGCTGATGGGAAGTAACGGATGGATTCTTCATTGTGCTTTGCTTGTACGTATGTCTAACTTTTCATTTACCTATTTAATTGTTTTTCTCTCAAACCACAAGTTGTATCACTTTTACTTTTCCTGTTCTCTCCTCTCACCCATCCCACTGGTGGGGAGTGAATGAGTGACTACGGGGTCACTCTGTGTGAGTGTGTAGGCTGTGCTGCCTACCAGGGTAACCTCAGCAACTCAAGGAATTTTTTTTTTTAACAAATTAAAGTCTCGACTGAACTGGTATATAAAGATTTTTTTTTTTTTTTTTTATCAAGAAATCCATGTGTTGTCCAAATCCTCTTGAGTTTAATGAGCTATCCATGGAGCTAAAGAGAAGCATAAGTTTTCTTGCCATTTTCCAACAGTGATATCATCCATCATGTCACTAAGAACTGTAAATGACCAGAGAACAGAAATTAAAGATGAAAGAGGTTTATGATTTATTTATTTTGATTTTTACAAGCTGTAATAGAAGAGAGCCAAAGCAATGCCCCATTTGCCCTTGGGGAAAAAAAATCCATGCATGGAAAAAAAGAAATAAACACACAAAGGAAGATACTGCCCTTTTTGATTCTGACAGAACAGGTGATCTGGTTCAGTAATAGATATATTAAAAGAGTTCACAGATTTTTCCTGCATGGGCTACAGGTTCTCTGTAACACCTTTCAAGCTCATTGACCACCACTTTACCCTAGAAAACTGTAATTTGGAGAAGGAGCTATGGTCTTGTGCAAAAAAAACTCTCAATATGAACTAAGAATTAAAATAGTAACATGCTAATCCAGTCCTTACATGTGTAAAAAATATGTCAAATGCAGATGTCCAGATATGGAAACAGATTTTCCTCGAGGTCTTATGCTACAGGAACTGATTGGAACATCATCTCAGTCTGCATTAGAGATGATTCTCCATAAATTATGAAGTTTAGGGTATAAATTATATATATTTCTCAATAGGGAACCAAAAGACAATAATTCTCAGAATGAAACTCTGCAAAAGCTTACTGAGATACCAGACTCAGAACTGCTGTGATCCCCTTTAAAAAAGATGACATTATATTGTTAGATATGATGAACCTTTTGATTTGTTCTTATAAGAGATTTTGGCTTCGAGGAGACAAAGGCTCAGACTGCTTTAGCACAGCAGCCTCTTCTGAACTTGGAAGATGGAAATCTGAATTTTTATATTAAAAAAATATTTATGGCACCTACAAATCAACATTAATGGGGCAGTTTCAGATAAATGCCATGTTTCAAGACTTCAGTGAAGGAGTCAGCAAGTTACTTCGTTTTCTGTCTGCTCTATCTTTCTAATCTCCCTAATTTCTCAGTCACTGCCAAAATCTTGCTGCTAATATAGACGATCTTTGAGGCCCTTTTCAACTCAGGCCATTCTGTGATTCTGTGATTCCATGACAATATTGCCCTATGATTATGTTCATGTTTAGTCAGGGAATTTTGGTCCCAGAAGATTCAATAGTGCTTGTTGGTACAGATAACTTATTCATGTGCTGTCTTCTTAACCCGTCTTCCCATTTGGTACCACCTATGTGGTTTATACTAATTTGTACTGAGTTATCAAAGTATCTTACTGATCATGTACATTCTATTGAAATTCTGAGATGTCTTGCAGGATATTACAAGTCAACATTCTGTCCCCCCATCCTCTTTTCCAGCATTTTCATAGACTAATGTATATGTGTAGGCTTGACTCATCTATATATTTCTACTATGTGGTCTTGCTTATTTTATGTCTCCTGATACAGTGGGACCTCACACCTGGAGACAGTTTTTCATCAGTTTGTTTTCATTCATTTTTGAGTAGGCGATGTTCCTAAAATTTTCCTCCTAGGGAATAAATTATGCCAAATTTTGTGGTTTTATGACCCATCAACTTTCCCCAAACTTTTCTTTTAAACTACATCCACAAAGCTGTTTGTTGCACTTGTCAACAGCATTCTTCTCTTTTCCTTTAGAAGGCAAAGGGGAAGGTAGAATATTATCTAAACTGAAGGAGCACATTCACCTGACATTTTAGAACTGTCTTCAGACACAAGCAATCAAATAGAATAGAGTGGTTGGAAAAGACTCACAAAGATCAAATCCAACTGCCTGACCACTCTAGGACTAACCGAATTTAAAGTATGTAATTGAGAGCATTTTTCAAATGCCTCTTGAGCACTGGTAGGCTTGGGGCATGAGCCAGCTGCCCTGTCTTAAGAAACAGACTATATTGAGGGATTAATACAGGGAGAACACCCTATATGAATCACTCCCTGAAAACAGACCTTGATTATTTTCACGTACTTCAAAAAGTCTTACCTTTTAAATATGTCCATAAAGATATATTTCGCACTTGTAGTCTAATTAAGAAATTGTAATTGCCTGGTGCTACATATTTACATTATAGTTGCTTTGCAAGCTAACAATTCTAGATAGATCCACCACAGAAAAAAACCTACACAGAGTTAAGATATTGTGGCTGAAATCACAGTGAGACAATGCAATTTTTATGGTCCTGTGAAAATGTTTCTGAACAAATGCTTGAAATTGTACTAATAAAGAGATATGTCCAATAAAACCCTGATCAGATTGATATATAGAACATATGGTTTATACTATAAATAGCTTCATGTTTTAAATAATCTATATATATTTCAAACCAAATCAAAATGTTTTCAGAACAAAACTATGAAATTTTCAACTTTTTTGATCTTTGGTCTTTAATGCAATCTTGCTGATTTTCCTACCACTGAACAAAAGCAAATCAAGCAAAAAAGACTAAATCTCAAACTGTCTTTTTAGATTTATTCCCTTACAGTTATGCTTATTTTCATTAATATTTGCCACATGCCTTCATGACTATGAAAATGGTCTTTCAATTAAGAGAATGAAGCCATCTTATGTGGTCCAGGAGTTTTCAATATTAACTTATTGCACTTTTGAAATGGGAATTTGGAAAGGGCTTAAGTTTTGATAGCATTCTCTGCTAACTCCATAAGATTATGACCGTATTGAAACATTTATTAGTATTTTTCCTACAAGGAGAAGTTATTTAATGTCTTTGATGGGAGGAAGTGGTGCAAAGTAAAGACATTTGAAATTAGGTAGGTTATTTTCATAGGAAAAAAATGGTTGAGACCTTCTGTACTGCTGGTTCTCCCTTCTTGCATATGGAAACTCCATAAAGACTCCATAAAAACATAGAGATAAACATGTCCTACAGACTTATTCTAACAGTATAACGTCACTCCTCTTTATATATTTTATCAGAATGGATCTGACTCCCACTGAAAGATATCTCTTAGATTTGACTGGGAATTTAGCATCAGATTTTTTTTATTATTTTATTTTTTATGGAAAATACACTGTAAACAAATCATCTACCAGCCTGGAAAAAGCATCTTGTCTTCAGTGTCTGCCACCATAGGGAAAAAAACATAAATAACAATTTTCTTCTAGATAGGCAGGTTGGAAGATACTACTGTGGTTGAAATGAAATAATCCCGAAATTGATTTTTAAATGAAATATTATCAAATATAAATCAAATGGAAGATATTTCCATTTGAAATAATAATAAAAAAATAATTAAAAGTAGGGTTTTTTTTCCTCCTTTTTTTCACTTTTTTCCGTCTTTTCTATTGACTCTAGTGAACTTTGGATGTAATTTGAAAGAACATTAAAGACTGGAAATGGTGCTAATGTATGTAATGTCACCAGTAAAAAAGGATCACTGCTGGGATGCTGTTCATTAACTGGCCTCAGTACATGGTGTGATTTCAATAGAAAAAGTACAGAAGCAGAGACATTAATGCATAAGGGGAAAATATATCCCTGTACCTAAGGTGTGATTCAGGGTTTAGTTCCTGACTCTGCTTTGTGGATTAGTTTTGCTGCTGAACAATCCAATTAGAAGCATATCCAAAAAAGCTGATTAGAGACCTCTAAGTTAAGCATCACAGTAACTAACAAGTAGTCCTGTGGGCATCAGAACTAACGCAACCTGCTTTGCTCTGGATTTTTGTCTTGTGCTTGATTCAGTAGTTAACCAATTTGTACTAAGGTGTGTATGTTTGATTCTAAGCCTCTCTGCATTGAATTTTAGGTTATTACTGACTTCTGAGATTTTTACCTTTTTTTTTTTAATAAACCTGAAATCAGACTTTGTGCTCAGAAAGAATTAAGGGTTGAAAAATTAGTAGCATTAAAAGAATAATAAAACAAAGCTTAGATACAAGCATAAATTCCATAGGGAAACATTCTGTGTCATCCCAACACATACTCAGACTGTTGTTCATTTTACTTTACACTCAGGCTTAGATTTCATGACCAGCTCTGCAATTTCCTCCTACAGAGGAGCAGATGGAGAGAATAACTGAGCTAATGAAGACTCACAGTCCTCAAAAAACTGAAATCAGGACTATCACCCCTGCTTGCCTAATTTGTCTTTAGAAGACCTGGATCAGTGAGAGGGGGTTTAAACTGATGTCTGCCCTCACACTGCTCTATCCACCAGACTACATGACACTATGATGGAAAATTCACCACTCTTCCTGAAAATGAGACAGGGAGGAACACAGGTAACAAAGGTAGACAAATAAAAATGCCTTTGATTCATAGAATATAAAACCATGAATCTGTACTATATTCATTTTCTTCTCTCCTTTATGGAGTTACTGTAATTTATAAGAATATTGATGTGGTTCTTCAAGCAAGCAAGCTGTATCAACAGCAATCTTTCAAGTCCTCGTTCTTCTGTGTGAAAAGGATTTTTTAAGGGAAATTCTTATTTTAAATTAGGATAAAGCCATCATGGAGGAAGGCTGTGACAGTTTCAGTGTTTAAATGGTTTATGAGCATGTTTTACTTACACCTCAGTGGAAGAAAAATCTGTCATAGATTACTAAATAAACCTTACCAAACTATAATCGTATGAAGAACAAGACAGGCTAATCCTCTGAGATTGTATTGATTCATACTGAGTATATTCCCTAGATAAAAGTAAGGAAGAAGACAGAAACTAGACAGTGAAGTCTTTGTATAGATTTATGGATATAATTTGATTGAGAATCGTGTAACCCTCTGCTCATCGTGCTGCCTACAGCATACCCTTTCAGTTTCAGACATCCATTTCCAGAAAATTTACAGTACTCTTTGGTTTGAGTTACATACAATTTTGTAAACAGCTCCTGTTGGTCTGAACTGAATTGCAGGCAGCATTGTTGGATAGAATCGTAGAATTGTTTGAGTAGGAAGGGGCATTTAAAGGCCATCTGGTCCAACTCCCCTGCAGTGAACAGGGACCCCTACAGCTCCATCAGGTGCTCAGAGCCCCATCCAGCCTGACCTTGAGTGTCTCCAGGGATGGGGCATCCACCACCTCTCTGGACAACCTGTGCCAGTCCCTCACCACCGTTATTGTACAAAACCTTCTTCCTTATATGCAATTTAAATCTCCTGTCTTTTAGTTTGAAACCATTTACCATTGTCCTATCACAACAGACCCTGCTAAAGAGTATTCCCTTCTTTCTCACAGCCTCTCCTTTAGGGGTAGGTGACACGAGTTAAAACAGTTGATCTGAAAGTATGGAAATTGATCCCTTAGTTGTTCCCACTTCAGAATACAAGTTTGCTGTTGTTGGTTTTGTCTAAAGGTGATATAGCTTCTTTCCCTTCAAGAGTTTCTTCTCTATTTTCTCCCTAGTTTTTATTTGTAGTTTTGGCACAAAGCGAAGGAAATGGTGGGGCTCTTCAGAAATGCATAACAGCTTTACCTTTTGATCTGGATGCTTTTTCTTGCTGCAGAAGTTATTCTCTGTAACTTTCTTTGATGAACCTACAAGAACATATCTTCTGACAGAAGTTTCAGCACTGGATTTTAGAGGGCACTAGGTACATTTTTGACTGGATTGAATTGAATGGAAACACTCATGCTGGTGTTCTGCGGGCTTGAATTGAATTTATTGTATTTATTTTCCCCCAGTCTTTTACAACAAAGCCTGAAAACATTAGTTTCTCTCTCCTTCTCTCTTTTTAGGAGCACAGGGGAATGGATTTAGTGATCTCTTTCTGCTGAACTCAAAGTTGATTCTTGTCCTGTCTTGTCCTTAACACATTTCTACAGCCAGTACAAAATAGAAAATTCTCCCTTTCTCCTACCAGTAGCACTTCATACCTCTTGTCATATATATTACATTGCGGAGGTAAGCGAGGGCATGAAACATGACATGTTTGTCTGAGTGGAGGAAATAAGAGTCTTGTTGTGGTCCAAAATTCTCCTCCTGGTTTAGTTGCAGAAGTTGAGATAGTGACCAACTTCAAAATGTCACAGAAAGGCGCACTGTAAATTGGGTGTATCATCCTTCCGTTTAAAGGATCAGTTGCAGATATCCGTGAGGACTTTGCCACCTACAATGTACTTACATGTGGAAACATTTTTTTTTTTCCCCATAAAGTTGAGGAACAGCCTTTCAGAGGTCAATGCTGGGGAAGATTTTGCTTTTATTAGCTCAGTACTGTTTCATGTCATAATGGCTCACAGTCTATACCATCATACATCTGAACATTTTTACTTCAATACAGGTTCCAATAAGACTTCTGCCTGGATAAGGCAGCTGTTTCACAGATTTTTATAGTGCCAGAAAAGACCTGACCCCCACTCTCTTTTTTATTTCACACAGAAAGATGATTATGCTTTTAACAAAGAACACATAAAAAAAAATCAGGCATAGGTATAAACCAAATTCACTAAACCATCCAATGGAGTTTCATCCTCAGACCAGTTTACCATCATCAACTAATTAATCCTTGTGACATTGAAATTAGTTACTGTGAATCAAGACAAATTAATTGTCTGAAACTGTGCTGAGAATGTTGTTTCCCTATGCTGATGTTTGTTAGATGTGCCTGGAAATGTCAGGGAGAGTCATTACCATTGAGACTGCATAAGTAACCTTTTCTGGTACAGGATAAATAAAATGGAGGCTATAAAGACAGTCAAGTCCTTCACTGAGCTGACTAATGCACTGCTTGCTTACTCCTCATGATCATAAGGATGTCCTCTAGAAAATCATTTCAAATCTGGATTGAGGAAATTAAAACCTTTACATAGCTCATACATAGTCAATCTCCTTGTTTTAATCTCTATTAGGCTGAATACATTTGATCCTGCTTCTGACAACTGCAAACTAACAGATTTCAAGACAAAGAAATAAAAACTACTTTAAACCAAAGGGACAGATTTATGTAAAACAGCTATAATTTTTCTTTACTGTTTAACTTCTTAATTCTGTAAAATGAAATTCCTACAGTAGAACATGACTTTACAAATTGTATTTTTTGGGGACAAAAAAGTATTCAGGCATATGCCCAATATTCTGGTATTCGGCAATCTCCGATACTTTTTTGAAACCCAACAGCCTGTACCCTAGAGGGAATGGCTTCACATTGCACCAGGAGAGATTCAGGTTGGATGTTAGGAAATTATTCTTCTCCAAAAGAGTGGTCAGGTGCTGGAATGGGCTGCCTGGGGACGTGGTGGAGTCATCGACCCTGGAGGTGTCGAAACAAGATGTTGTACTAATGGCCATATTTTAGTGGGGAAATATTGGTGATAGGTGGATGGTTAGACTGGATGATCTTGGAGGTCTTTTCCAACCCTGATGGTTCTATTGTTCTTTTATTCTACCCAAATGATCCCCACAGTAATATAAATTCAAGAAATAGAAGTAGTTAGATGGATGACATGAATGTCCAGAACATTCAGAACTCCTTTCCAATAACTTAAATATGTATCTGTATTACTGGCATTGTGTTTTCTTAAAGTACAAAGCATCTTTGTTTACAGCCAATATGTTTTCTTAACAAAAGTTTCTATGTCCTCCCATTTACATTAAGACCCTAATTTACAGGTTTAGATGACAGGAAATGGCTGAAGACTTGTGTTGCCTCATAAATAAGATTAGATGGTTTTGTCAACACGTCCTCCTTTGCCTCTAAGTCCAACAAATGGAACTATGTCTACTGAGGAATAAATTCTGTGCTTAGTTGCTTGGCTGAACTGTATGATGCAAACCCTGTTAAGGTATTTCACTCACACCCTTTGACTTTGGCATTTAGTCCTTTTCTCAGAATGTGGCTGTGGGCTGTGTCTGTATGACTCAGGGGAAGCCAGACAAAAGCAGAACTAGGTCACCCACTTGCTTCCTTTCTGTCGTGCTGAAAACTTATAAATTATTCTGGATTGGCAAGAAGCCTCCAAGCTTTATGATGATAAACTGGTGACCTTTGAAACTGCTGACCATGCTTGGAACATGTGGGCTGATATATGCCTTATTAGCCAGGTTCCAGCTGGGCAGAAGGCTGTGCTGACACATCTAACATCTAGGTGGCTGGAGCCATGAAAGGGGATATATCCAAAATGTTGGTATCACTGTGTATGTGAGTGATTTTTGTTCAAGTAGCTGAGCACCTTCCAGCAGATTATTTGTTAGATTATTTGTTAGATTATTCACTGCTTGGCACTTATGTGAGAACCCTCTATTTAGGGCTCCCTGGTACCTGAGCCCAAGCAAAAACCACTTCTTTCTCCTTAGAAAAAGAATTTATTTCTCTTCATCCTCCTCCCCTCCTCCATAAAGAACAGAACATTTTCTCTGTCAGAATCCCAAGGACAACAAGGGACAAGTAGCTATGCTATAATTGATGGCTTAGTTAACTGCTATAATGTATTGAGTATAGGCAAAACAATATATTGAATAATTGGGAAACTCCGTGTGCCACTTAAGTACAGAATGATTGAACTACAGTGCAATTTTACTACTTCTTTCCAATGCAAACAATTAATAATGATTTTATTTACATAAATAGAAGAAGAAAAAAATATCTGATTATATATTCAAATGCATGAATCAGAAAACTTGCAATAATAGTATGACTCAACTTCATTTAGCAAGTTATGCTGAAAAAAACAAAAGAAAGGAAGAAGAGCCAGTCAGCCTGATATTCTTTATTTCTGATGGTCACTTGCATTGGGGCAAAGAAAACCAAGCTGGGGCAGAAACAGTGGAAAAAGATAAGTGATCTCTTGTCTTCCAAAAAATGAAGTGAATTCAGAGGCATCAGTGGTGAAATTCAGACGCTGTTTATGCAAATGTCACTATTCAGTTTGTCAGTCTCTTTCAAAAATCGGTGCAGTGTGCTTAAAGGTCTCCTTCTGTTTGACAGCAGAAGCAGCTTGCAGCCCCACAGCCCAATCAATGTAGATGACCACCGCTCCTCCTAACTTGAATGAAGTTAACTGCAGGCACCTGGGCTGGTCAGGATTTTGCCCAGGCTTGCCTCAGTTTTCTTGGAGCTGTGTTTTACTTAAGCACCATAATCTTCTTGTTGAAGGCCTCTGAATGGTGGCAACTCACAATGTGCTTTCACCCCCCCACCCCAGACTCGAACTGCTGGACTCAGAGGTAAGTGTAATGTAAAATGGCTTCTCTAATTTATTTATTTATTTATTTATTTATTCACTTAATTCTGTTTTTAAGGTCTACTACTCAGCAAAGAAATGGATGTGCTTTTGTTTTGAATCTTGCTGATGTTGTGCATTTCTGGAAAATCAGTCTCTTGGTGTATTAGCAGATAGTCAGCAATCCCTAGAACAATCAATACATGCATTTGATTGTTAATAGATTAATTAACTAAATAAGCTCATTGGTTATTTAAAGTCCTTCTCTCCCTTGAAGTCCTGAAGCAATATCATTTAAAAAAAACATCCAAATTCAGCAGTGAACTTCGATAGAATCTGCATTGTTGCCATTAAGAACTAACAGAAAAAGGAATGAGCTTGTACCTAAATTGTGGATATGGAGGAAGGGTGGTGAACAGGCATCAGGGAGGGGAGTAGGCTGAGAGCACAGCACTTTCCTCTGTCAGATATAACGCAGTGTGTACAGAATATCTGTCATTCTTCTGACATCCATTTGGCAGCTGTGAACTGTTTCCCCTTCTGATCTTCATTTCTTGTGGATGTAGTTAACTGCTTTTTCATTTTTATTTTAATTTTCTTTTTTTTTTTTTTTTTTTTAACAAGAGTAAAAAATATGTCACTAGACAAGTCCTGCATATGTCTCAAAGCTCATTTGAATGGAATCTAACTTCAGGTAGCTGAGATACAAACATCTATACCTGAGGTCGTTATCCAGGGATGCCTTAATAACCAGCAGAGAGAAAAAGACCCCAGAGAGCGAGATCCATTTGTCTTATTTTAGACATCTACTTTAGAGTGAACTGAGCTATGCTCTACAAATTTCCACTTTTCTTCACTCCCTATAAAGCCAATTCCACTGGCACAAGTGGAAGTGGGGACAACTACACCTGAAAAGAGAGGAATGTTTGTGTTGGAATAGGCTAAGGCTCCATCTGACCCAGTCTATAGCAGTGACTTGAAGTAGATGCTTAAGAAAGCAGAATAGCAGCTCAAGAATATATATATTCTTTCTGCTGGTGCTCTTCCAGTATTCAGGCATTTTCTCTTCAGGAATTTCATGAGATGGGTATAGTTTCTACATATTCAAAAACTGAGAATGGATTTATCCTCTATGAACAGTGATTCTGTACCATTGGCCTAACAAGGCCAGTGGTATTCTGGGGTGCATTAAGAAGAGCGTGGCCAGCAGGTCTCCATCCACATTGCACTGGTGAGGCCACATCTGGAGTGCTGTGTCCAGTTCTGGGCTCCTCAGTTCAAGAAAAGCAGGGACAAGGGGCGCTGGGTACAAAGTGGAACATGAGAAAAAACTTAGTTACTGTGAGACAGCACTGGAACAGGCTCGCTCAGAGAGGTGGTAGAGTCTCCTCTGAAGATACTCAAAACCTGCCTGGATGTTTTCCTTTGCAACCAGCTGCAGGGAACCTGCTTTAGCAGGGGTTGGACTAGATAATTTCCAAAGGTCCCTTCCAACCCCTGTGATTCTGTGGACTTGCCCCCTTTCTCCCTAAACTTATAACACTATATGGCTGATTTTTTTTTTTCTTTCCCTTTTTCTCCTTGTGTTTCAAAAAGACTCAGCCAAGCTTAGTCACCTAAAAGGTGCATGGTCTAACCTAGCAGTATAGGACTTCTTCTCCACTAGCAGTAGAAAATCAGTTTATGCCACCTCATCTGTCTTTGGATCTGATAAGTCAGCTTCTGGATGTATGCTTTCATCCACTGGTAGAAAAGGAGGATGCTCACACAGAAGTGGGGATTCTGTCCCCAGAATAAAACATAATTAGTATGTTTCTGTGTGTGTGTCTGCATGTGAAGTAGCCATTGATGAGCGTGCCATTCAAACTCAGAGAGCAACTGAGCTTTCCCTAGAGAGGTGTCTGCACCTGGCCAAATGGATGTTGTTCTGGGGCTTAATTCAAGTGCCTGAACATAGCTATCTTGTACTATCTGAGACACCTTAGGCTATACAAGACATCCACACAAGTTTGATGGATGTTTCAAGTCTTGCAGAAACCAATGTCCTTCTGGACTGGCAGACAGCTAGAGGCAAGAGGGATTACCCAATGTCTAAAATGCTGGCAATACCGTACTGTTATTGTATCATTACAATGTTCTGTTCAATTTTGAAACCAGATGAGCACATTCTTAGACAAAAATTGTACAATAAACAACTTTATATATATAATATATATATATATAATAAGTGAAAATTGAGATGCTGCAAAAAACAGCATGCAGACTAGGATAAAAATACTGCAGTACCTTTAAGTAAAATGTAAGTAAGAGAGAAACTATTACACTGATGGACACTGAACAGTAAACATAGGCATTTTACAGAATCATAGAATGGCTTAGATTGGAAGGGACCTTAAAGATCATTGAGCTCCAACCCCCCTGCTATAGACAGGGTTGCCTCCCATCAGATTAGGCAGCCCAGGGCCCAATTCAACCTGGCCTTGAATGCCTTCAGAGATGGGGCATCCACAACTTCTCTGGGCAGCCTGTGCCAGTACCTCACCACCCTCTGCGTAAAGAATTTCTTCCCAACATTTAAATTTTCCTAACCTGATTTTCCCTTCTTTCATTTTAAAGCCATTCTTCCTTGTGCTTTGACTATCAGAGCGTGTAAAAAGTCAGTTTCCCTCTTGTTTATAAGCTCCCTTCAATTACTGGAAGGCAGCAATGTCTCCCCAGACCCTTCTCCAGGCAGAACAAGCTCAGTGCCCTCAGCCTTTATTTGTAAGAGAGGTGCTCTACCCCTCTGATCTTCCTCATGACCCACTCAACAGCTCTGCATCCTTGTGCTTGGGCTCCAGGCCTGTATGCAAGTACTCCAAATGGGGCCTTACAAGGGCAGAGCATATGTATACAATCACCTCTCTGTCTCTGCCGCTGTCTAGTATCCAATAATGAGAGAATGCAATGAAAAGAAAAAAATATAATCTATCTTGCTGTTTCCCACCCTTTTCTCTGTAGATGTAGTAAAATAGAAAAGGATACAGCATGGTTGTAGCAGGATATACTGTCAAGAGGTTATTAGAAAAGAGAAGTAATGAAAAACAGTGAAAACAAATGAAAGGATTTGAGATACATAAATTAGATTAGATGTGATTAAAAAAAAATCAATATGGAGTTCAGAACGGATCTTTACACTCCCATGCTAACAAATTCACTTTAGTTTTGAACTGAGATATATTGTAATATGCTGTGCCTGCATTATTTGATTGGAGTAATCATTAGTACCTTGGCATTGAGATAAAATCTGGGCCGATGTTGCAATGGGACTTTAGGGGGGGGGAAAAAACTGCAGAAAGAAAAACACTTTTCCCAGTATTTGCAACTGTACCCAATTAAAGAAGTGCCTTTTTGTGGAAGTTAAACCAGATTGTAATGGAATTCAATTATAAACACTGCATGAGGAGATGATTGTGCTGCAGTGGGAAGATTTGTAGAAAGTATGGAGTGGCAGAGCTAGCATGGGAGAACTCCAGAGCAGCTCTCAGTTCCTTTCCAGGTCCCCACTTCTACAGGAATTAGTACCTTATTCCTTGCTAGTTTCCAAATCTGTACAATCCTCCCTGTTCCCCAGCCTCTTTTGCATATGTTTCTATTAGGCAACGGAATTGTATTCTGTTTATATAGGCATTGAATTCTAACTCATGGCTACTATATTTCCAAGTCAACCTGCATTTTACCCAGTGGAGTGAAGAAATGTTCAAATACTTGAGCCAACAGAGTTGAAGAAGACAAAACAGCAAAATCCACTTTCCACTCAACAGCTTTATCCTATCCAATCTTTCCTTCATGTGCTTACAGGCCTTGGCTGTCCCCATAGCACAGCTGCTCCAGCAGAGCTGTGTTGGAGGTGCCTTATGTAGATTCAGTGCGCAGCAATAGAAGTAGCTTGTTTGATTGCATGTTTTTTAGGGGATAATGTTAACACTTCCTCCCACACCACAAAATAGCTTTGTTGAATTGATGGGTCTTCACCTATGCCACTACACAGTCACCTTGAAGTCTGTGAAAATGTATGAATTTCTTCCAAGCACATCCTATCTAGTAGAAGCATGGTCTTGATCTAAACATCAGAACATCTAAACAGGTGTCAGTCCTCAACAAAGCATGCAGAACTGACAAGATGAGGTTCATCAGACTAGTATCGAAGACATCTCTATCCCAGCTAGATAGCATGGGCTTCCGTTATCATGAACTGAAGGGTCATCAGTAGAGCTGGTGGAGCCTAACAGCAATTTACTGTGAAGTATACATATTTGAGTGAATGAGCTATGTCTTTTTTATTTTCCATTTTCCCTCCATAATGGAATAAGAAATATCTGATAATACGATGCCATGATTCTGTGGTAAGGCAAAACAAACAAAAGTAGGTTTACAGATGTCTCCCCAAGTATATACAGCTGGTTTTGTACTATGGAATGTATCTTCATTTTGTGTCCTTATCCAGTCTCTCCACAGACTTCAGGTAATTTAATCACTATGAAAATGAACAGTGTTTTCACCCAGAACTTAGCTCTGTTTGTTTGATACGCATTTCCTTGTTTAATACTTCTTCCCTTGTGTCCATCCAGAGAAGACAAAACAAAAGGTAGATGTAACAAATGGTCTCTTTATCAGGATGTGAACCCTAAACAGAACAGAATTTTTACTCCATCTCTTCATAAGTTTAGCAGATTCGATTTACCGTGTGTGATCAGTGGGACCAATTTTATATTCCCCTGAAAGTGCTTGTGTTTTGTGATCTTCAAGTGGTCTACCACTGCACCCATCAGAATAATGGTATAAGTGGAAGGATTGTTATCTTCTATTTTATGGTATTTCAGAATTTTGTTCTACATTTACAGTCTTTTTTTTTTCTTTTCACCCTGCTTTCCTCATTTGGAGGAAAAAAAAAACAACACAAAAAAAGATTTTCTGACTGCAAGTTCTTGAAGGCAATTTGAAATGTCAGACTTCACTCAGACCCCACCCTGCTTCTTCCCTATGGACTGGGAAATACTAGAATGCAGGCAGACACTGAGTTCAGATGGCTGCTCAGTGTCCTTAACAATCTCCAACAGACTTTGAAAGTGAAATGGCATGGAAGAAGGATGGAATACCGACCAAAGGTCATATGAAATCTTGATCAGATGCACCTTATTTCTGTGGCCAACTAGTTAGGTGATATGTATTCAAGTTTGAAAGGTACATAGGGACACAGTACATTTGAAATGCAAGGAGGAGGAGGTGGTAGAATAATCAATATAGATATTTGTACTCCGCAATCAATGCAAGTTGTACTTTTAAATCAGTATAACATTGATTCCTTGGTTGTTTTTTTCCTAAAAAAGAAAGCATGTATGAGACACATTTAAAAGAAAAGGCTGCATAATTTGACTTCTAATTCTATTTTTAGTTGCTGTCTGGTGAGCAAGCTGCTTTGAAAAATCCTAATCTGTAATATGGAGAAACGTTCCTGGAGCACTTTGATCTGTGTGCACTGTTTTTTACCCACCTCTAACAGATCTAAATGACACAAGTTATCAATTATAGCTCAAAATCCAATCTATTAGTGCAGGAAATGAATTTGTTTGGCTATAGCTGTGTAAATCTTCGGAAAACCTTTTAATGTGGTAGATGTTACACAAGCAGCTCTGTTTTCTAAATGCATTACTGTGTTTAGAGCTTTTCAAAATTAATCTGTCAATAATGTAAAGACAGCACATATACCTCAGTGGTCTTTCAGTCATCCTTAAATTCCTCCTTAATCTTCTCATTCGAATTTCTTCTGTGACATCTAGCATAATGGTATCATTTGGGTGCATTCTTCTTTTGACTTGGTTATTTCCTATTCAGAAAGGAACGCTTAGCAGAAAACTGTCTCATTAGTTTCATGCAATTAGCTGTCATCACTTGCTTGTTGTAACATCTTAGCCTTTCTGCAATCAACTGTTTTTGTTTGTTATCCAAGGTTCTCCACTTGTTTTTCAATAGATGATGAAGTGTAGTTATAGTCTTCAACTTTTTCTTTCCCAGGCCTTCGGTGTGGTATAACTCCTTAGCGTTTGTTCTATTTATTGTGTAATACTACTCGTAACAAAAACTGTTGCAGAGAGAGTGGGAATTAATAATAGGCTGAAGTTCATTGCACCGATGAATACTGCGGTTCAAAGGAGATTTATGTTAATGACAAATACGATGAAACACTGTTGTAGATTATCTAGAGAGTCTCAGAAACTCCCATCACTTGAGCTTTATGGAACAGATTAAACAACAGTCTAACAAACATGCCATGACCATGTTTGATCCTTTCTTTGGGTAAAGGAATGACCTTTCAGGAGATGTCTGAATCCATGAAAAGGGCTTGAAGATACTTGGAGAGTGCTCACTTGATAGGAATGGAGCCTACTCAGGAGGCTGCCAGCACACCCTGGGATCAAAATCTTTGTTCAAAGAAGTTTTACAGCTGACTAGCAGATCTCATTAAGGTGATGTCTGAAGCCTCCTATGCCCTGACATACTTCTCAACCCTGTAGATCAGAGGCAAGTACTGATTTATAATTTCAAGTTGCAGATTTTTTGCTAATTGCTCATCAGGGAACATCTGCCTCACAGCTTGAATGTAACTGAGTGTCGTAAAGTTTGAATTAAAGAACACCCTTCCTCTCCTTTCTGCAAGACGGGAAACACTCGGCCTCTGTGATCATTTGGGTCCAGAGATTTGCTGTCTGCATTTTAATTAGTTATTTATTTGTGCTGATAGAAAAAATAGCTATTTTTATTTATTTTTATTAGAAGAAAAATGGCCACAGAATCATTATAAATAGAAGAAAAGCAAGATCTGCTGTCAGTGAAATAGAAAGTTTGGGCTCCAAGTCTAAGTGAGGCACAGTGGTGAGAGCATGTGGACAAGATCTGATGAAATTGCAAGTTAGTACTGAATGGAACTAAAATGAGAAGCTGAAGAGAAAACTGGGTTTTTTGTTTGTTTTTTGTCTGTTCCCCCCTCCCCCCCCCCCCCCCCCCCCCCCTTCTAGCCACTAGTACAGATGAGGTGCAGGAGGTATATTACAATGCCCTCCTATTTCCCAATGGGAGGGTAGGACAGAAAAATCAATCTTGGAGTCAATTTTCCTTGGGAACATAAGACAGTGGCTTTTTTTTTTCTCAGAAATCTCAGAATGTCTATGAAATTCACTAGCATAGCAAAGAGGTGCAAATATAATGAAAATAACCAAAGACCAGGCTTTCCTCTTCCCCTCCTCTACTTTCCCATTTCCTCTTTTTTCTTTATGGGATAATGATGGGCCTGAGTTGGCCAATAGAATGAAAGAGTAACACATCTATGTTGTAAAAGGCTATGTTTTGTCACTTAACAAAAATTTTCATAAAGCCCTGATAGCTGGCTTATTGGATGTTTTCTTCACATATAGTAGCATGTGATTGCAGTAGGGCTGTGTATGACCAGACACAAGTTCTGTATAGAATAAGGTGAAGCTGGAGTCAACTAGCTGTCCAAAATAACTTTTTTTTTCTTTTTGGATTTTGTAGCTGCTTTATAGGTGTTATGTCCTGGATTAATCAACAATTCTTGTTTGTATATTACATGCTTGGTATTGTCTGACATAGATGAGTCGTCTTTGCTGTTGCAGATCCAGAGGCATTTATATAGTCCAAGAATTAGATGGAAACAGACTCAGAGTCACAGCTGTGTTTGTAGTCTGCCTTGTTTGGCTGGTACCCAGATTAATGTATTGCCCTGTGAGCAGCTTATATCCACAACACATTTAGGAGCACTGTAACTTTGCCCTGAGTTGGGGCTGTTTTTGTGTCCTCCCTGCCCTGTGGCTAGGAAGCTCCATGGGCATCTTCAAGACATGACAATTTCCATAACAAAAGCCATTTTCTACTGGCAGGGAAGACTACCTACACAAGTCAATGCAGGCTCCTTTCTCAGTAGAAGGACACAGGCTCCTCTAGCACCAGATATCAGGATTTTCTCAGATGAAATGCACCCTGGAGATGTTTGTCTATGTCTGATGGATTCTCAAAGGAATCTACCACCTCACACAGAGATTCCTGGAGTGGTCTAAAATGAATATGCATGTCCATGCCACTTCAAGGTCAAATGGGATTAAGGTGGTAGTAAGTCACACCTTTACATTCCCTGCAGCAACATCAGTTAGATTTCTGTAAATCCAGCCTGTGACTTTTCCAGAAAGGAAGAAATTTGGATGATAAGCAAGTCTAGCCTTAGCACCAGCCTCAAGTGAACCTTCAGTGTAAACTAAGTTTTGGCTGTTGAAAATATTTATGTCTGTTGAATAGAGGCTTTTCACTCCTTAAAGAGTTAATAACTCTGCATAAAGTATTTATAAGTGTTACCCACTTATTTGCATTGTGGAGGAGGGTGTGAGTGTGTGTGGAAATTCATGTCTCAGAAGCCTTCATTCCTTCTCCTAGCCTTACTCACTGCTTCAACTGATGTCAGAATGTCTCCACGTTGAGCAGATCAGCTTTTTTGTTTTTATACAACAATTTTTTTTTTTTTTTTAGTTCCTGACTATCATATGTTTAAATTCAGTGTTGTGGCGTGAGGGACTTCAGTATTTAAGATGTGAGGGAATTGAATGGATTAACTACAAATAAGATTTTTCTCAATTTCCTCTTTCTCTGATAGTGTTTATGGTCTGATTCAGTCAATTTTTGTGCTTACTGCATTCATGGTCATGCTTCTGGTTTATTCACTTCATGTAGCCTCACACTTTCCATTGTTAAGCTCTTCACATTGCTCGTAAGCATATATGGTTTGTTTTTGTTTTGTTCCTTTTCCATGTGAATACCTCATTATTTATCACCCTTAACCCCCTTGAAATCTGAAGCTGTCCTCATTTAAATTACGTCTTAATTTTCCTCTAATTTCCTTTTGAAGCTGTAGGTCCTGCTAGCATTTTTAACACTGTTAATTGTGTTATGTGCCCTGGAAAAGAGATGCCTTCCTGATCATCCTCCTTGGTTAGGCTTTTTATCTAGCACTTAAACCCTTTGGTTGTTCTATCAGGATAGAAGTCATCAATATTAGAGGTACATTATGACTGTGATGTGATCACCTAGTTAATTGCAGACAGGCTCTTGGAGATCACTTACTTTTGTGGTCTAATTATTTCTAAAGACAGGATTCCTCTTCTCTTAAAGCTATGTGCGTATCATATATAACAAATAAGTCCTTTAAATGTGTGCATTAAAACAAATTCTACTTACTCAGCAGCATATATGTAATCCAGTGAGTTAAATGTATTTTCTCATCCATATGCATTGTAATTTATACTTGTATAGAAAAACTGTTATATTTTTGTTAATACTTCATTCAGTAGAAGCATACGCACATACTATTGGTGATTGTGTTAGATCTAATTAAAGCTCATTAACGCAATTCTGTACAGATCTTCTAATTTGCTATCGTGACATCTCCATAGCAGCGTTGGCTAGCACTTGCTCTTGAGAGAGGTCACTTCTGTATGTTGCCCATCAGCAATGATGTTTCATCTTAGTTATTTGGATTATGGATTTAAGATCATGTATGAGGCCCTCAATGTCCATGGAGTGAAATTCTGGCAAGATTCTTTATCAGGGTCTGTGGTGATAGAACAAGTGGAAATGGTTTCAAGCTCAAAGAGGGTAGCTTTTGGTTAGATATAAGAAAAACAGTCTTTTACCAGGAGGGTGGTGAGGCACTTGCACAGGTTGCCCAGAGATGTGGTTGATGCCCCATGCCTGGTGACTTTAAAGGCAAGGCTGGATAAGGCCCTGGGCAACCTGATCTAGCTGTGGTGTCCCTGTTCATTGCAGGGGAGTTGGACTGGGCGGCCTTCAGAGGTCTCTTCCAACTCTGCATATTCTATGATTCTGTGTTTGATTGTTGCATTCTTTCAGCCACTCTTTATGACCTACTGTCCACCATATTACTCAGGTATTTGTAGGGATTCTTTTCCAAAGTTATGTAGCTGGCTTTGTCTTGTTCAGATGTTGTCACCTACCAACAATTAGCTCAAGTTCCCCATTACAGGCAGTGGAAATGTGGTAGTCAATACAGGTAATGGAAACTGTCATCTCTGTCAGAAATATGTGTAAAACAGGCCATCTGAACTGTGCTCTCGAAATATCTATTTCTCTGGTTCTTATCTGAGCCATAAGAAAAGTAGAGTGACTGGCTCAGGAGTAGACTTCTACGGAGTACATATTATAAACTTTTATATGATGATCAGATCATGAGGAGTTGTTTATGGGCCAGTAAGATCTGCTGTGCTTCACAGTTCTCAAAAAGGAAAACAAAACAAAACAAAAAAAATACTTTCAGTCTGTTGCTGGATTCTCAATAGAAAAGATATTCCAACAGCACCAGATGGGAAACAATTCAGTTATGGTTTTCAGCTATACATTATTATGTGCTTTACAA